>NC_084995.1:45467392-45542392 GCF_963854185.1 Sardina pilchardus | reverse complement strand
CAGATTTCTAGTGTTTTGGAAAAGTTAGTGTGTGCAGAGAAAGAAGTGTTCTATTTTGAAATGAAGAGTCAGTATATGGAGTGCATACTGAGTGTGTGTGTGTGTGTGTGTGTGTGTGTGTGTGTGTGTGTGTGTGTGTGTGTGTTTGTGCGTGCCTGCTTGCATGTACTGTATGTGTGCGTACGTGCGCGCCTTCAGACCACAATTCAGGTGCAGAACATTTTGTGTTTTGTAGCCTTAAGTTTAGACAATATCAGCAGACGGTTACTGGCAGCTTCCTCTGAAGAGTGTGAGAGGAGCTGTGTGTGGTTATCGTCTGATCTTCCTGTCCCTGGACGTGGAGGTGAATGCGTGTCACAGTGAAGCTTTAGAGCAAAGTGAGAAATGTCGAATGTACTGTAATCTAATTGTACAGTGGTTTTGCTTTCTGTTCCATTGATTGTACAGTTAATCTGCTGACAATAAATGCAAAAACACCACAGAAACACAGCAATCCCTCTGGCACATGTAACGTATTGCCATGCCATTCTGGAACAACTTTGTAAACTCCAAGTACAGACTTATGTTACCAGTAGTGACATTGACCCTAGCCAAACGTGAGACTAATGAAAAGTCAGACAAGGAGAATAAAGATGGAAAAAGTACAGTATCAGCTGTTAATCCATTTCTGTTTTGGGGGCCGTCTCATTATTCTGCTCTGACGCCAAAGCAGATCAAATTGATTCACAACCACCTCTGTTACATAACTGACCAAAACAATATCCCTAGTTTGATTGACTTGATGCTATTCTCTTACGAAAAAGTGTTCCCTTATTTTATTTGAGCAGTGTATTTACCAAGGGGTACTCTATCTGGCATCATAATCATTTCAGATTATGAATTCAGTTTATGACAATTTATTTATTAATTATCTCATTTATTTAGATGTAGTCCTTCACTGGAATGTGTTGTGTGTGTGCTGTCTGAATGGGGTGACGGTAAAACCTTTCTGCTATGAGGAAGTTGTGCACTTTCTCTACGCATACAGCATGGACACACATCTCTCTACACTGCTGGGACTACTTACATTTCTACTACATTTACAGCTTCACACAGGTAATGGCTCAACTGGAATCCTTCAAAAACAGACCAAATATAAAGCAACTCCCTATTTTTTTTGTTTTAAGTTAGGATCATTTCTGTGTGGCCAGTGCATACTGTAGATATGTAAAATAATTCTGTGTAAACAAGATATCTTATATTGTTTCATTCAAACTAACTTTGGTTATGTATGGAAACTGAACAGTTGGTTAAAGGAGAACACAAATTTTCACATAGATCTCTGTTTCTCAAAGTCACTGAGTACTGTCAGCAAGATCAGCCATTTCTAGAACAACAGTCTAGAACCCTTTTGCAACTATGTAACCACATCATGTAATCTGAAAGTGCTGCCCTGATTAAAAAACAATGCAACTGATGTCAACTGGTATTCTGTCTATAATGGAGTGGAATGGAAATATCTAAGTATACAATAGTGTATATTTCCACTTCAAGTTTTATGAATTGCTGGGAACATATTTTACAATATTCAAGGACTAAAAAAACCCGATTTGAACTGAAATATTGTGCATATATATGAGAGCATGATGACACTATGTTTTTTTGTTTAGAGTAACATGAATTGACACCGAGATATGTGAAATATTGTTGTTGCTGAAGAGGCATGTGTGGGTGTGTACATCAAAGGGCTTGTTTTGTCTGGTTATGATGCTGATCAGATCTTAAAGCATCATTGAAAAATGTCAGGTTGAATAAATGGCCACAGTGCTCGCTGCTAGGTTGCTCTTGGTTGAGGTAATGTGCCAAAGATATTTGTTGTGCTTGCTGCCAGGCTCAGTGCAAAATATGATATACGGAGTGCCATGGTCAACATGCACAGCGGCAGACCAGTTCTTGTGCGAGCAAGCCATTGAAACTAATGCGTTTCATACCGTAGCTCTGTCGTTTCCGCATGCAATGTGGCCAAACATCACAAGCCTACAGGAGGCTATTCAGTGTTGAGTACCTGGAGCCGGGTCTGGGTATAAATGCACCAGGACACTCTTTTTGGTCCACTTCCTGCTCACTGTCATTTCTGATTGACACCATTTTTGTGCACATACACCCTTATTCCAAGAAATATATTACCGATTTGGGTTGGCTGCCTCTGGCATACAAGCCGGTTGTACCATAAAAAGGTTGGTTGTCTGAATAGTACTTTGTCTGACATTAATTCAGCATGGATTGTGTCCTCTTTTCTGCCTGCTAGCCTACTATTAACCTCCAAGCACCCCGTAGGATGCCAGGAAAACCTATTTAACACAACATGATGTGTGATCCAACAACAAAGGACAGATGGCTGGCAGCAGTCAATGTTACTCCAATGGGAAAATAATACAGGGGTTTTGTATTCACACCTGTTAAACTATTGGGGGGACGAAGAAATTAGAAATGCAAATGTGTTGCTCTATAAACTTTTGTCCTCTGCAATAGTGGATGTGACCTGTCCGTTAAGATGGCAAACTTGGACTTTTGTTAGAGCTAACTTGCGATGCAACTTGCCATAGGTAGTTAGCTTCAATTAACACCTGGATCTCTTTATATGTTCAACGATTGCAGCTTTGATTCCTTTTTTGGGGGGGGGGCTAAATTTTTGGAGTAGGACAAACTCCAACAGTCGACAGTATCTGCAACAATGTGTCACGTGTTGAAATGAAACTTGAAGAAAATAAAATGCAGAGCACATGACCTCAGTGTCCTCTCTGGTAGCTACGGCTGTGATGTGACTGAAAACTTTTTCTCTTGCTTGTCAATCTGCCCTTTCATTTCATTACTGGATTTTATCCTTATGTATCTGCTTATTTCATCTATATTTTAATTTCTTTCATTTATATATGTTTGTCATTCCTCTATACATTTCCGTTTGCTCCTTCTACTGTACCTGCCTTTGCTGTATTGTCTACCTGTACAGCACTTCTGTTTTTAAAATGTGCTGTAGACAAACTCTGAGCAAAATCTGAAACAGTGTTTTAATTGTGTCGAGGTTGAACAAAGGTGGCAGTACTCGGAAGGACTCAGGAGGATTGTGTTTCATGCGTCCCTTGGCTTTTGGAAATAAAATAGCTCCACATCACCACATACCCTTCACCATGCCTAGAGATTGGCATGGTGTTTTTTTTTTTTAGTTAGCCTATTAGCTGGTTTGATTTGCATTGTAAATGACTTTATGCCATAATGACGCTCAATGGTGTTTTGAGCCCCCAACGTCGTCTTCCAGGCAGCGGTGGCACTGTTGACTTAAAGGCACTTAATCCTACCCCTAACCCTAACCCTAACCCTAACCTTAACCCATGCCTAACCCTAGCACCTTCCAGGCAGCGCTGCCTTGAAGACAACGTTGGGGGCTCAAAACACCAAGAAACAATAATGACATTAAACTTGAACTCTTAGACACGCTGTCTCACTCATGATGCTCATCACTGTTGTGTGTCTTCAGTGTCTGCAGCTGTGCCTGAGCTGTTTGTGCTGGAGGGAGGATCGGTCACTCTGAATGTGACAGGACATGAAAACAAGAAGGACTTAAGGAAAATGGCATGGAATTTCCACAATGTGGATGTTGTGCTGTACATCCATGAAGACAATCAAGTTAGTTATGACGGGGCGTATAAAGCCAGAGCAGAGTTTGATGTGAACACCTTCTCCCTGCGGCTGAAGAATCTGCAGAAGAATGACTCTGGACTCTACACAGCAGAGAGGGCTCAACATGGAATTGGAAAACGGAAAGAGACTGTTGCTGAATACAGAATGTCTGTCCTGGGTGAGAGCATTTAAGATATTTCTCAATGTTATATTCTAAGAGATCATATTATGAACAACATTAATTTATTCTGATGGGACATGGTTCTTGTTTCTTATTAGAAGAAGTGGTATATGTTTTTTATTAGGGCTGTCAAACGATAATTTTCTATCACAATTAATTAATTGATTAATGAATTAAAGTTAATTTTTGATCGATCACATATATTATTACATGATTAAAATGCTATTATTTTGCATTTCAAAACTGTTTTAAGTCCATATTAATCAGGCTTGTGCAAAATTCAGAATTTAACTGAAAATGACTCCTAAAATCCAATAAAATTCTTGAATTTCAATTGAGGTCAAAAACAGGATGTAGAATTACAATTCAAATTTGAATGAAATGAAGTAGAATTGAAATTCAATGAAATTCAAAGAAATTCCTGTACATAATTTAAGGGTAGTGTGAAGTTTCACAATATGGGTGCCTCTCAACATCTCTCCTCGATGCTCGGTCCTCCAGGCTCGTTCTATAATATGGATGCCGCCCCATCATTCTATATGTAGATCAGTGAGGACGAGGACCGAGGAAGGACGGATGGATATGTAAAAGACGAATGAGAGGCACCCATATTCAATTGACATATTCAATTTCGAATTCATGAATTGAATGGAGGCCAATTCTAAAATTCAGAATTTTACACAAGCCTGATATTAACACTTGCCTGTTATCTTGAATGATGTGCTAGGCTTCTTCAAGCTCTTGCCAAACCCGGTCAGAGGAAGAGTAAAAACATCCTTGCCACCAATAAATGTCTTCAAAACCATTCTCTGTTAATCTTTTAAAGAATGAATACTCAATAGATTCGACAAAACGGTTGAAATAGCAGATTCAATGTCAGCACAAGACACCTCGCTGCGTGCCGCCATTGTTGTTTGAATCAAACACTCGCTTCGGCTGATTGGTTCATCATTTTTTGCTCCTTGGAAGGAGTTTGGATTGCCCTCGAGTCCAGACCCTTGTGTGGAGCTCAGCGAAACGCCTCTGGTGGAGCATGGCGGAACTACAAGGGTCTGGCGAGAGTCAGGCTACAATAACACACAAGCCTACCTAATTGTCGTGAATGTATGTGTCAACCATAATAGACAACATGCTAGGTGGCGCTATAGAGTCCCTAAGCCACACCCTAGGCCAGAGCTCTATCCCTGACTAGCGGTAGCAATAACACACATGCCCACCAAATGTGGTTAATTTTCGTGTGAATGTATCAACCACAACAGACAATGTGCTAGGTGGCGGTATACATTCCCTTAGACACCCTTGGCCAGAGCGCTGTGTAGACACCTAGAGCAAGTTGCTGACGAGGTTCGGCGCTGTTTTGAGCAATGTTAGTGGCTTAAAAATGCGAATTTGAAAGCGTATGGCTGTAGGCCCTATGCTAACCCACTGTTTGCTATTTTGGGCTGGAGCTCTTGCCCGTGCTAGCTCGGTACTGCGTGATCAATGAAAAATGCTTCTTCCGTGGCTTAGTTGATGTATTTTCATTCAGAAAAACACAGTTTTTTTAATTTCCGCCAAACTTACGCTTTAAAGCAAAGATATTTGAGCAGTAGCCATTTGTTATTACTGCCGCTTTAGGGCTGTTATAAATACTTAGTCCAATCGATAAAGTTACCACCCATTTTTACTTCCTCCAGAACAGAATTAAGAGAAAGCTCCACTCAACCCGGTTGATAGCCTTCTCTGCGTCTAAAGATAACATAAGAGAATGCTTCTGCTTGTTGTTGATGCAGTTTATTACATTCAGGGTTCTCCTTATGTTGTCAGCTGCGTATCTCCCCTTTATAAAACCTGACTGGTCTGGATGAATTAGTTTAGGCAGGATTGACTCCAGCCTTCTAGCTAATAGTTTGGTGATAATCTTATAGTCGTGGTCCAAGAGACTTATCGGCCTATATGCACTGCAGAGGGTCTTTGCCACCTTTGATACACTAATGTGAGCCAATTTCATTGTCTGAGGTAGGATTTCTTTCCTTACAAGTTATTCAACATTGCCATAAAGATAGGACGGATCTCAGGCCAAAACTCTTAAAAAGTCTACTGAGAAACTGTCTGGTCCTGGGCTTTTATTTAACAGCACTGAATTAATTGTAGCCAGTATTTCAGCTTCTGTGAATAGTAAATGTAAGGAGTATTGGTCTGAAGCTGAGACCTCGGGTAGCTTAGGCACTTTTAACATGAAAATAAGAAGGTTTAGTTTAAGAGCTCAGTGCACCACTTTGTTGTCACATACATCACATCATCATCTAGCTGCCTGTGCCCTGAATACACTGTAAATAAAACGTGAGTCTCTGGCTCTAGGCCCCAAAAATGGCAACAAAAACAACTTGGTCCAGCCTGGACCCTAAAAAACATAACGAAACTGTTCCATCACCGATGAGTTGTGCATTTAGGACAGTTTAATTTGCACTTGAGATGGGGAGTAGCAAGCAAGCTCTCTGTTCTGTTTGAACGTCAACAGAAATGGCAACATGTGTATGCATGTGTGTGCCTCTTTGCATGTGGAAATGTTTATGTGTAACAGCATGATACTGCTAATCTCTACATCTTCTAAAGTACAGTGTATATTTTTGTGTGCATCTGTGTATGTGTGTGTGTGTGTGTGTGTGTGTTCCAGAGCCTGCAGCAGTCCCCACTCTGACTGTGGTGTCTAAGTGGTCCAGTAGTGACTCCTGTAATGTGACTCTGAACTGCACAGGACTCAACGTGTCTCTGATCTCCAGCTGTAACGGCACCTTCTGCTCTCAGGAGGGAGGAGACACATCCCTCTCCATCTCTCTCAACAACTACAATGTCTCCTGTAACCATAGCAACCCAGCTAGCTGGAGGCAGACCACCTTGGACCTTAAGCCGCTCTGTCTACTGGACAGTGGTGAGACACAACAAACATGTTGCAATCTTTCTGTCAACTGCACTGAAAAAAAGGTCTAGATTTACGAAACTCATTCATGTTGTGATAACCTAAGCTGGATGAACCCTGCCTAACCTGCCGGCGAATTTGGATTTCGCCTGGCAGTTCAGGCTGGAAACCTGCACATCTATCTCCCCTGCTTCCTGTCCACAACCTTTGAGTAAAATCACAAACTAGCTTATCCAAAAGACGCACCCAGATTGTTGGTCTGATTGGTGAAGGACTATCCATGCATACAAAGTCATTTGAATGCCCATTGATCACGCCAGTAGAAATAAAGCGCAGACTCCCCAGACTAATGTTCAATCTTAAAAGATTGATCTTAGTATGGTGATAGCCAGATTAGTAATAACCCAATTTGATCAAGTAATTTCAATGAAATTGATTAAGTTAACATGAAGTTTTTAAGTATTTATGTAATTTCAACGTCATTGTGTTATACAGGGGGCACGGAAAGTAGGCACTCAGATGTACTTTACTTGGGGGCACTTTACACGGAAACGAAAATGGGTTAAAGACTCAAAACTTTTTTGCGGATGCCCTATATTGTTAACATGGTAATAGTGTTTTGGGGGGTTGAAAACGCAAGAAAGTGAAACAACCCTCCAGAGTGGAAATCTTAAAAACGCTCCACTCTCGCGTCACCGTGTAAAGGATGAAAAACGCAAAACTGTGTTTCTCGTCACATAGAAATGACGTGACAAGTAGTGATGCGCGGGTTAAGGATTTTTTAACCCCGCACCAACCCAACCCATTAACCTATTCATTTGCTCACCTTGTACTGCTGTTTGATTGTCCCAAACGTTTATATGATGCATAGGCTAGCCTACTTTAGGCATTCACAGAATCTCAATCATGGAATGGCAAAATGCTCCAAACATGTTTATTCTTGAAATACAGAGGATAAACAACTCAACATTTTAAACGTGTAAACTTAGGCTATATGCTCTCCCTCTCCACCTCACTCACTCACTCACTCACACACACAGGAGTGCACGCACGAGCGCACGAACGCACACTGGCGGCCGCATGATAAAGCCCGAGAACATCTAGACCACCACTATAAACCATAATACCGGTATAGCATAGGAAAAACTGTTAAGTTGGTTGGCCATTGAACACAAGCTACTCGGATTTTCTCCGCAGTTGGGCCGTTTAAGACCGAAAAAAAAAACACACACAATAACATGGTAGGCTACATACTGTGTGTAATTTGCGAGCCTATAGGCTATACAAAATTTTAGGCTACCTTCCCACTATTTATGCCCGCACTGTGTAAATACAAAATTGAATCAACAGTGTCGGGGTTTAAGCGATTACGACGTGCTTCCAGGACACGACCAGCCGAGCTGAAGGCGCGCTCACTAGATGCGCTGGTTGCTGGAATGCAGAGAACCGCTTTAGCCAACATGGAGAGCAGGGGATATTCCCATTTGCGATCCCTCCAAAAATTGAGGCCGTTGTCATGGCAGTCCTGGAGAGTGAAGTGTGACTGCACATATCTTCCTACTTCATCTGGCTTGATGAGATCAGGAGAGTCTTCCCATTCCAGGAACATCCTTCTCCGTTTTACTGCATGGCCTACCAACACAATGAATTAAAGGCTGTCACTACGATAAGACAATTGAGTTCAGTTAATTCAGTGTTTTTAATTGCCTAATATAATTATAATATTGGGGGTACACACGTTGAGTTGACACCAAAATCATGTAATTCGGATGTATTTTGAGAAAGTTCGAGCACACCGTTTTTAGCCAAAACTCGTTAGCCTGGAAGTGACCGTACCTTTCCGGAAATGTTAGTAAAGTGTTGTTAAAACGTTGCTAGCTGCAGCAGCGACATTTCCGGAAAGGTACTGACTCGATTAAATTCATTCTGGACTCTCTATCCGACCACATAAAGACGTGAGGATACTTCGGTTTGGCTTTAGGGACCCTCTACTCACTACCACGTAAGTGTAATGTTGTTTGGAACAGTAGAAGAGGTATAAAAATAGCGTTTTGTAGCGGCAAAAGGACACGCCCCGGTCACTTCCAGGCTAATGAGTTTTGGCTAAAAACGGTGAGCTCGAACTTTTTCAAAATACATCCGAATTACATGATTTTGGTGTCAACTCAACGTATGTAGGCCTACCCCCGATAGTCCGAAAAATTGATCTAAAGTGCATTTCACTCCGGAATTATCCCTTTAAGATTAAGATTAAGATTACTTTATTGTGTCCCCAGGGAAATTTGTCTTGGACAAACAGGCTGCTACATCACATATAACATAACACCAGAAAGTGCTGACAGTGCAATCATAAAGTGCCTACATACATACATACCTACATACATTGCATTACAGAACAGGAAACCTCCGTTGACGGCCTGAGTTCAAGAGGTTAACAGAGAGTGGAATAAATGAGAATTTGTACCGGTTCAAATACCTTTCCTTATTTTTAACTGGAATGTTGTAACGTCTGCCAGAGGGTAGTAGTTTATATTCTGTGTTTAAGACATGAGAGGGATCTGCAATGATTTTTTTAGCTTTTCTCAGTACAGATTCCTCAAATATTGCTTGAATAGTGGGTTGGTCCTTCACTCTCATCACTTTAAATGCAGTGTGAACTAGTCCATTGATTTGGGACTTCAACTTTACAGTTAAGTTGCCAAACCAGGCAGGGATTGCGTAACGAAATACACTTTCAATTACAGCACGATAGAAAACCAACATCACCTTCTGTTGTACACCAAACATCCTTAGTCTACGTAGAAAGTGAAGTCTCTGCTGGATCCTAGTAAGTAAGTAAGTAAGTAAGTACTTTATTTGTATAGCACTTTTCACAGATAAAATCACAAAGTGCTTTACAATACATAATAAAATACACATAACAAGAATAAAATTCAGGCATAAAATACACTTTATAAAAGAGAATAATAAAAAGAAAAGGAAATCATAAAAGAAAAGGCATAAATAAATAGGGAGCTACAAAGGATTTAAAAGAGGGTCATGTCACAGGTTTAAAAAGGCCATCCTGAAGAGGTGGGTTTTAAGCCTCCCTTTAAAAAGGTCAATACTACCCGCAGACCTAACCTCCATGGGAAGTGAATTCCATAGCTTGGGGGCTGCAGCAGCAAACGCCCTATCGCCACAAGTCCTAAGGCGAGTGCGGGGTACAGCAAGCAGGTTGTGGTTAGTACACACACTATTAACATGGACATTCCAGGACAGGTTATTATCAATATGCACACCCAGGTATTTGTATTATCAACCTGAGCAATATGACACTCTGAATCAGTAACGGAGTGTGGTCCCCCACATGACCTGGGTCAAAGACCATTTCTTCTGTTTCTTTTGTATTAAAGAGGAACTATGCAGGATTGGCGATTTCATGTCTGGTTTCGGTTTCGTCTTTCGTTTTCGCTTGTTTTATGCTTGCATTTTCTCTGCAGAGCTTCCCCGACAGCTTTAGCGTGTAGGCTATATTTATACATGTATAGGCTATATTTAAATATATAAATTGCAAGCGTGGTTCTTCGTCTCAGACTTCCAGATGTAAACAAGGAGCAATCGTCTCCGGCAGAAAGTTGCATAGGGTCTCTTTAATAGTGAGGTGGTGGTCACCACACCACTGTACAAAATTATCCACCTCCTGCTTGCTGTACTTATTGTTTTTAACTGAGATGTTGTTTGGTTCACTCTGACCTGTTGGGTCCTATCTGTGAGGAAGGAGTGATACCATCTGATGATATATGGATTAACAGACATCTGTTTGAGTTTACTGAGAAGGATGTGTGGCTGCACGGTGTTTAATGCAGAGCTAAAGTCAACAAACAATAATCTCGCGTAGGCCTTAGGATTTTCAAGGTGTTGTAGGATTGAGTGTGTTATAGTAAGAATTGCATCATCAGTGCCACGGTTGTCTCTATAGGCAAACTGATATGAATCTAACTGTCCCTGTAAGTTTGACCTCATCTTCCCCACAATCAACTTCTCTAAGCACTTGACTACAATGGAAGTCAAGGCTACAGGTCTAAAGTCGTTATTTCTTTTTTTATGCTTTTGTTGTGCTACCATGCCATCTTAATGAAATGTTTTAACACCTTTACCTTGAATCACCTCCTCAGGCTGGGCCTGCAGGGTTGGGATGAGGGCTGTTGTCAACGCCCTCACTTCCATTTGAACGGCAACATTTTCCGCGGGAGAGAGCATTTTTAAGGATTTGAAGCGTGGAGAGAGGAAGGTGGCAATCTTGTGTGTGGGAGTGATGATAAACTTTTCGTTCAGGAGCTCACTTGCACGAGATCGAATGTGTTGCATGTAGTCAGGGTCTTGGAATCGGGGCTCACAGTGCTCAGAGTCTGTGGCGCCAGAGAAGCACAGTGTGAAGGGTGGGATAACAGTCACCCTCCGTGTCCTCAGAAGCCTCTTTGAAGAGGAACAAAACTCAGAAATTTTGGTCAGGACCTCCACTTGTATTCCCTCCATGCGATGCTCTTGTCCCTTTTCTCTTAGTAACTCCCGTATCTCCCGGTGTTGTTTGGCGATGGAGGAGAGCATCGCCGCTTTGCTATTCCACCTAGTCAACATTACACAGCCCTATAGCTAAGTTACCTTCTGTAGCGTTCTGACAACTGTCTACCTTGTTATTGCTCATCTGGAATAACTCCTCTAGCTGCCTCCATCCTCCATCCTTTCTGTTTTGTTTGCTTAAAAGAACTTGCGATATCCATGATGAGTAGGCTATTGAGTTAGTGAATTAGCTTCACATTGTGTGCTGATAGCGGAGTAAAAGAAAACAACAAGTAGCCTAGTTGCGCGCTTGCGTGCGTACTCTCCTGTTCAGACGAAATGTGTGCGCGTGGATATAGCTCTATAGCGCATTAAGTTAATTTTGATAACGTGTTGACTGACTTTTTCTTAAAATAGAAAATTGTAAATAGCTTGATGGCAGGCAGCTAATGGGATGCTGTGCATATTGGGTGGGTACGGGTATGGCAATACACACGCACACACACACACACACACAAGGGAAATGTAATAATGATAATGATCAATAGTGAGAACTGGCTTCTGGCTACTGCCTGCGGCTGCTGCGTTCATTCTGAAATAATCTATTTAAGTCATAAGCCCCGAGAGACCGTAGGCAAGTGCCTAAAACCCCCCTTAGCTGTTCTAAAATCAGTGTAAACTACGGACTCGAGTGGCTTATTGCTTTTTCTAAAGCGGTAACTATACGTCGATGTATTCATAGAAAATCATTCTTCCGCCAATGAATATTTCCTCCATATGAATGGTTGCCATGCAACATCGAGACGCAGCCACTTTAACTTTTGTGCAAGTTGTGGTAGTGCATTAACGAAATGCGGTCAAGGTGTATGTTTGTGTTGGATTTTATAACAGCATCGAACGCGATTCAGCCAATCATCATCAAGGACCGGAACTATCCGTGCTAGAAAATAATATTCACACATCATGTACATTATTTTCACAATTTCCCAGCATTAAAGTTGGGAAGGCTTAGCCTTGTGCGCCGCCCATGCCTCACGCACAAGCAAGTCGGTCTCTTCTGGAGTAGACGCCCAGGTAAATCCGCTGTGATAATACCAACAGGCCATTGAACAATGCGCCAGGCTTTTAAAGGGAATGAGAGTGTGAAATCTAATTGGTTTATTGCATGCTACGCCCAAAAGACACCCACGACTAATTAACTAAATTAAGACAACCCCTTTTCACTTTGCGCCAAGCGTAATGTTCACTTTTCACGCAGTCATTATAGCCTTTTGCGCTAGGACCGCCCCAAAGAAACTTGCGCGAGTGACTTGTGACAATGCCCATTTGATCCTGATAATAGAGCCCTTAAGGTGGAATAACTAGAAGACAGGTCTGTTTTTAACAGATAGACTTTGCCAGAGTCGAATTTAGCAAACCAGTGATAGTGATCCTTCTCAAACAACCAGAGCTGTTGCCACTCTTTGGAGATTCGTTGACGTAGGCCCATCTGTGTGAGCACACAATATTTCCTTTCTTACTGGGGAGACCTTAATGTCCAGGGCCGATAGCTCAGCCACCCGCAATATTTAGAAAAAACTACTAGGCCTACCCAAATCCGCCCGACCCGTGGGTAAACCTGTGGATATCCGCGGGTAATGGGCTGAACCGCGCGTCACTAGTAGGCACATTTAGGCTACATAAATGTCCCTTTGCACAGGTGTATAAAATCAAGCATCTAGATTATGAATGCAGACTGCATGGAGCTTAATTAATACACCTGTGGAAAGGGACCTGATGAAACCCATGAATACTTCTTCTTCTTCTTCTGTAGTATTTGGCGGCTGGACATGCCGGAGGATACCCAGCAACGCTTCGTCTGACATCACGTGAAAAGGGCTAATTGTCAAAATAGTCATCCTGGCATATGTTACCTTTTGTACAGTTTAGTTAACATAAATTAAATATACACTGCAGTGGATGTTATTTACGTCATTAATGTGTTTACTGTGTTAATTGACTGAGGATGGGAATAGGATTCAGTATTTGGCCAAACTCCAAAAATCTGGATTTGGTGCATCCCTGGTAACCCTCCTCATATTTTTTCTTTGTCTTGTTTTTTTCTGTTTTTGGTATGTTTATTTAAGTGTATTTACTATTGTATTAATGTGCCTACTTTTTTGGAAAAGACTGTAGGGTCTCAGAGGGAGGTTGAGTGGGTGGAGTGGGTGGGAGGTTTGATTATTTCTATACTATTATGTTATACCATACTGAACTTCTGTACAACCAAGATTTAAACAACGTGTTGCTTATTGTCTCTTTCATGAATGTGTTTATGAACTAAATGAGACACTTTGCATTGTGTGTCCATCCGCTTTTACCAGTGTGTGTGTTTCCCTGTGTTGTACAGAGCATGCAGCAGCTCTTACTCTGACTGTGTGTGTGTGTGTGTGTGTGTGTGTGTGTGTGTGTGTGTGTGTGTGTGTGTGTGTGTGTGTTCCAGAGCCTGTAGTCGCCCCCACTCTGACTGTGGTGTCTAACTGGTCCAGCAGTGACTCCTGTAATGTGACTCTGAACTGCACAGGACTCAACGTGTCTCTGATCTCCAGCTGTAACGGCACCTTCTGCTCTCAGGAGGGAGGAGACACATCCCTCTCCATCTCTCTCAACAACTACACTGTCTCCTGTAACCATAGCAACCCAGCTAGCTGGAACCTGACCACCTTGGACTTTAGTCCACTCTGTCCACTATATAGAGGTGAGACACACCAACACATAGACATACAGAAGTAGGTAAGACTACTTCAATACTTAACATATACAGTACCCTCCAGAATGATTGCCACCCCTAGTAAAAGTTGACTAAAAATAAGTATAAAAAAATAATCATTTGGTGATTTATTTACTCCTATCACAATTGGAGACTCAAAAACGAAAGTTTGAGGATGCAGACGCTCAAGGCGTTGTTTTACTTGAATAAATAAATCAAAAGGCACAGTGGGCAAACACGACAAGAGTTCTCTCTTCACACAGAGCTTCACACTGAATTCACAAATAATAACCAACAACACATGCTTGGACAAAGACCCATGGCTATTTTGCCCCCACGTACAGTATGGAGTATGGTATGATAAGCAAAACATTCTCCAAAAGAACCACTGTTGGAGAGTTACAGACAAAGCTATCATCTTGGTGTCACCAAGTCACCCAAAATAATCTTCAAAAGTGACCTCACTGCCAATAGATTATTTATTTTAGACGGCATGTCAGGCTAAAGCCAGTCCAGTCATTTAATGAACAATGTAAATGGCAGGAGTTACTGAATGGTACCATGATATGTCTGGGAGTGTGGTCTATTGTCAGATGAAAAGAAAATTGTGCTCTTTCGCTAAAAACACTTAAGGTGTCTTTGGCGTACATCGAAGAATGACTATACTAAAAAGAATCCCATGCCTAATCAGAATTATGGTGGAGGGGCTGTGCTATTGTGGGGCTGTTTTAATTCCCAAAGGCCTTGGGAACCTAATTAAGGTGCATGGTATCATGAACACAAAGAAAACCCTGGGCATTTTCAAAGGAAATCAAACAATCTCTGCCAAGGCCCTAAAAGTTGGTCATGATTGGATCATTCATCAGGTCAATGAACCAAAACAAATGTCCAGATCAAAACAAATATGGTTTACTGGACACAAAATCAAGCTTCAGACATTTCCATTGCAGTCCCCTGATCTAAACTGCATAGAAAAATAGTACAGTAGGATGAGTCAAAGAGGAGAATGCACAAGTGTGGACCTACAGTAGCAATCTGGACGATCTGGGGAGGTTTTGTAAAAGATGAATGGTCTTAAATCCCTTACTTTGCATTCTCGATCTTTATGGGGTGTCAGAGAAAACTATTACAAGCTGTTTTATTGACAAAGGTTTAAGAAGGTTTTACAAGTAGGGGTGCCAATTATTGTGAGTGACGTGTTTTTGTTAAAAATATTTATTTCTTAATGAGATTTTCCTTTTTCTCAAAATAATGTGCTTCCTTTCGATGTTGGATTTTTCCTCATTTTGCTTCATCGAAAAAATACAATAAATCACCAGCAAATTATTTGTTGTACTTGTTTTTAGTCAACTTTACCACACTGTGTCATGATAACTCAAGTAAAAGCAATATGAGCACAACTCCAAAAATGTCAGTTTAGATGTTCATACATTATGCTATCAGACAACCATTCATGTGTTTCTACAGATGAAGCAGGTGACCCTGATGGTAGCCCCTCCATGTTGCTGCCTATTGTTGGATCTGTAGGAGGAGTACTAGTAGTGGTTGTGGGAGCGGTTGTTGCTGGGTTAAAGATGAGGAAAAAAGGTAAGGGACATGCATTCATTTTTGTGTAATGTATTCAACAATAATATTCACTGATGACTTGAAATATTTTTGTACATTTCAGATGGAGCACAAGACAACGGACAGGTAAGAGCACTACTATTAAATGAGAATAACTGTTATTCTAAAGTAGGCCAGTGCTATAGTAGGCCAGTGCTATAGTTGTATTTAAACGGTGTGTCATGTCTGGGTGCTCCTGTCTGCTGTGCTGCTGATGACCCTGCTGGGCTGCTTATGGACACATGTCCACCATGTAGCGTAATGACCTGGGGAGCAGTCAGCCAATGGTAAAGACATCATTTCTAACCGGTTGGCTTTTCCACCATTTTACCCAAACATTATTTTTCTACACCTAACTTAACCTTGTCTGCTTGATCAATATCTGCAGTACTTGTGAGTCTGTATCAATATTGATTACTGTACATCTCTCTCTCTACCTTTCTCTGTGTAGGTTTGTCATCAGCAGTCAGGGGAAGTTGAAAGTCCAGGAGAAAACACATATGCTGAGCCACTGAGCCAAACTAAGGTATAGATTTAGATTACTTAGAGCCATTCATTTCTTTCAGTGTTAATTACTTATGTCTAATCCTACAGTGATATTTGAACAAGAGTCTCCAGTGAACAGCGTGAATAATGCGTAAGGTGAAAACACATATGTTTCCTGTAAGACCATATTTTAGTATTATAAGATGCTAACTTATTGCATCCTGAGGTAATTCACGTGTGACATCATAATCTCCCACTATACTCTCTCACTCTATTTATGTTAAATAAAGTCAGAGTATGGTCATCTTATGGCCTAGATGATAATTCTGTAGACTATCATTTCAAGAGTCGCTCTATTCCTCTATGCAAGAGAGATCAGTGCGGTGTGTGTATATGAGTATGAAGATAATCGAAAGAGTAGAATTGTGCGTCTTAAGAGGGAGTAGTGTTTGAATGTACAGTATGTGTGTGATTATGATGTTAAGTGTAACAATATGAATTATCTCTCATGCTAATCTAACCTGGTGGTTTTGTCTACTGTATATCAGTGAGAAAACTACCGTGCTGATAAAGAGATGTGTGTATTTCTAGGATGTCCGTTATATGAGGTAGTTTTCAAGACTCATGATAATTAAATCTGCAAAAGTTGCACCTTTTCTATGTGCATGTGAAGTCATACAATCACCATGTATGATGTAGTAAAAAACATACCACCGATATAATAATAAAATATACTACTGACGCATACTGTATGTAGAGTCATACTGCATTTTGCCTGCCATTTAGAAAGAATTAGCTAATCTGGTTGAAGTATTGTTTTGAAGTATGTTTTTGTGAAAAGGTGCACAATTTGCTAGATAAACCAGTAAATCTTTGCAAGGTTTATCTGTAGATTTCTCTAATGTGCTTGCTAGTGAGTTTTTCATTATTGCATCTGCCTGGATTAACATTGTGCACAACTCATACTGTAACTTCTTGTTTTATTCTACTGTCTTGCATTTATCCTGCTTCCTGTATGGTTTTACTTCTTAGTGTCAACCAAGCCTGTACCGCATCCACTTACCAAAACTAATAGAATAGAATATATACTTTTTTGATCCCGTGAGGGAAATTCAGTCTCTGCATTTAACCAGAGGTGGGCACAAATACATCAAAAACTATTTTGTTACAAAATACAAATACTGGCGTAGAAAATGTAACAAAATAAAATACAAAATACGGATGTGAAAAAATTATTTAATTAAAATACAAGTAATTAGTAATTAGAAAATACAAAAATACCCCCACAATAATCATGGTATACCAACTTTTAAAATAAACTACAAGAAATACTAGTTTTTTATTGGCGGACAGAGGCCTAAATTCTTTACTTTGGGCTGAAGTAGCCTGGGGCCGGTTGCACAAAGCACCTTAAGTTAAGGTTTTCCCTTAAAATCTGACTTAAGGCCCCCTTAAGATAAGATCGGTTGCACAAACACCCTTAAGTATTTTCCTCAACATTTTCCCTTAAGTATTTAAGGTTTTCTACTTATCTTATAAGAAATCCCTTAAACCGTTGCACAAACGACCTTAGCAGCCTAAGTAAGGGGTAAAACCTAAGGGACCACTGACCCTACCTTAAGCATATTATTATCTGAGTTAATGCTGATAATTTAAGTTAATTAGGCACTTTTGACAATTGAAAATAAAACTTTAGCTAATATCATTACTATTCTATCAAATAGGCCGACCATAATTCGTTATGTAGCCTCGTTTATTTAGGCCTAGCGATGGTAACATAGGCTACTCAATTCGCCCTAACTGAAGCCTACGATGAGCTTTGATCCGGTGCCCCAGTCAACACGTAACAAAAAAATTTTTGTTTTGGTGCAGATGACAGCAAGAATCGTAGCGAACACACCATGCAGGATAATATCTAACTAGCTAGCTAGTATTGTTCAGTTCATGTCTATCAGGATAATGGTGATGAATGATAAATGTCACCGAAAATTATTACGGTAAGATTATAAGATAACTAGAAATGCAATTCCAAGGAATTACCAGTGCATGAAAATGCAAAAAAAATGTATAGATAGATAATGTAGATATGGTTACTAAGGTGTAGCTAGGGTAAACATGGTGGTTGCATAGTTTAAAGAAAGCTGATAGTGTGAAGGTAGACAGTTTAAAGAAAGCTGATAGTGTGAAGGTAGACAGTTTAAAGCTTAAACATTCCAGTTCTAACCTAACTAATGATTTCTAACAAATGATAGAAACAGATGCTGTAAACAGATGTTAACTATGCTAAGAATGATAACCAGGTCGATCGGTTAACTTAGCTAATGATTTCTAGCAGTTATGGTAAAAATGCTAACAATGTTAGCACTGCTAACTATGTTAACAATGCTAACCAGGTTGATTAGCTACCTTAGCAAATGATTTCTAGCAGTAATGTTAAAAATGTTAACTATGCTAACAATGCTAACCAGGTTGATTAGCTGACTTAGTTGATGATTTCTAGCAGTTATGCTAAAAATGCTAACAATGCTAACTATGTTAACAATGCTAACCAAGTCAAGTCAAGTCAAGTCAAGTTTATTTATATAGCACATTTCATACACAGAGGTCATTCAATGTGCTTTACATAAACAAAAACCAAACAGTAATTATAGCAGATAAAAGCATAGATGGGCAAAGAGTAATAGTAATAATAATAATAATAATAATAATAATAATAAAAAGATCATAATAGAAAATAAAAACAAAGCATAAATCAAGATCAAATCAATAAGGAATAATTAACATAAAAGACTCCAGATGGAGTAATTAAGAGACAGTTAGCAGAAAGCATCTGAGAACAATTTGGTCTTAAGTCTAGATTTAAAACAGGCTGCAGTTGGGGCCTTTTTAATGTCATCAGAAAGTTGGTTCCAAAGCTGAGCCGCATAGCAGCTAAAAGCTGCTTCGCCATGTTTAGTTCTAACAGCAGGCTTTACTAAGAGGTTTTTCTCCTGAGACCTCAGAGGACGAGAAGGTGTGTACTGCTGAAACATGTCTGATAGGTATTTAGGTCCTGCTCCATTTACTGATTTATAAACAATTAGTAGTGTTTTAAAGTCAACTCTGTGACATACTGGAAGCCAGTGCAGAGATTTAAGAATTGGAGTAATGTGCTCAGTTCTTTTCGTTTTTGTGAGAACCCTAGCTGCTGCATTTTGAATCATCTGAAGCTGTTTGATAGTCTTTTTAGGAAGGCCTGTGAAAAGCCCATTGCAGTAATCAACCCTGCTAGAGATAAATGCATGAATGAGTTTTTCTAAGTCATGTTTTGACATTAGCCCTCTCAGTTTGGCAATATTTTTGAGGTGATAAAAAGCTGATTTAGTTATCATTTTCATGTGACTGTTGAAATTTAGATCACTGTCGATTAATACACCGAGATTTTTAACAGTATCCTTTGCTTTCAATCCTTTTGTTTCAAGGAGAGTGGCAACCTTAATCCTTTCCTCCTTTTTACCAAATATAATTGCTTCAGTTTTTTCTTTGTTCAGCTGAAGAAAATTTTGAGCCATCCAAGTGTTGATTTGTTCTATACACTGACATAGAGATTCAAGGGGACCATAGTCTTTTGGTGACAGAGCTAAGTAAATTTGTGTGTCATCTGCATAGCTATGATATGAAATCAAATTATTTTGGATGATTTGTCCAAGTGGGAGCATATAGAGGTTGAATAATAGTGGCCCCAAGATCGACCCCTGGGGAACACCACAGGTCAGGGATGTTGGTGTTGAGGTACAGTTGCCGATGGCAACAAAGAAGCTCCTTTCTTGTAGATATGATTTGAGCCAGTTTAGAACTATGCCTGTAAATCCAACCCAGTGTTCTAGTCTGTGTAGTAAAATATTGTGATCAACAGTGTCAAATGCTGCGCTAAGGTCCAGTAGCACTAGGACTGATGTTTTACCAGAATCTGTGTTGAGACGTATGTCATTGAAAACCTTAATGAGAGCTGTTTCAGTGCTGTGATTTGCCCGAAAACCAGACTGAAAGTAATCAAAATACCCATTTGATGTTAGGAAGGTGGTTAGTTGATTAAAGACTACTTTTTCAATAATTTTGCCAATAAAAGGTAGATTGGATATGGGCCTGTAATTGTTTAAAATGGAGGCATCCAGGTTATTCTTCTTGAGCAGTGGCTTTACAACAGCTGTTTTTAGTGACTTAGGAAAAGTGCCAGACAGCAGTGATGTATTTACAATGTGAAGGACATCTGAGGCTATAAGGTGAAAAACAGTTTTGAAGAAATTTGTAGGCAGGGTGTCTAAGACACACGTGGAGGAGCTGAGAATCTGTACTGTTTTTTCAAGTGTTTCGTAGTCTATCAAATTGAACTCTGACATCAAGTTAAGTTTCCCTCTATTTGTAGCTGGAAGTTCCGGGTGTTGAATGAGTAATTTAGCAGATATATTGAGTCTGATTTTGTCAATTTTACCTTTAAAAAAACATGAAAACTCATTGCATTTATTAGTTGAGAGAAGTTCGGGCACTAATTGTGAGGGAGGATTTGTTAACTTTTCGACAGTGGAAAATAAAACACGAGTGTTATTTGAACTCCTACTGATGATGTTAGAAAAGAAAGACTGTCTTGCTTTGCACATTTCAAAGTTATATGTGCGGAGCATGTCTTTATGGATGTCATAGTGGATCTGAAGTTTGTATTTACGCCATTTTCTTTCAGTCTTCCTACACTCTCTTTTTAGGAGTTTAACCGCTGGATTTTGCTTCCATGGTGCTTTCTGTTTGTCCTTAACTTTCTTGGATTTTAAGGGAGCAATGGCATCCATAATGTTTGCCATTTTTGCATTAAAGTGATCCAATAAGTCTTCTACTGAGTCTGACAAATTACTTGATGTCTGTGAGAGTGCTTGCTCAAAAAGAACACTTGTCTTATCATTTATGATTCTCCTTTTTACCAACATAGATCTGTTCTGACTGTGTGGGGACATAGACACATCAAAGAACACGCAGAAATGATCAGATAACGCCAGGTCTTTAACAGCTGTGGAGACATTGAGACCCTTTGTGATAACGAGGTCGAGTGTATGGCCTTGAGAGTGTGTTGGCTCCTGTATATGCTGTGTTAGGGAGAAAGTGTCGATTAGTGCAATGAATTCCTTGGCATAATTGTTTTCAGGATTATCCACATGTAGGTTTAGATCCCCTGATATAATAAGACAGTCAAACTCTATGCAAATGACTGATAGCAGTTCACCAAACTCTTCAAGAAAGACTTTAGCTGAATGTTTTGGAGGCCTGTAAATAGTCAGTAGTAAAATCTGAGGAGAAGACTTAATGCTTGCACACAGATATTCAAATGAAGTAAATTCACCAAATGATGACTGATTGCACTGAAAGGATGCCTTGAAAATTGTAGCTATCCCCCCTCCTCTTTTATTTGCTCTGGTAGCACTCAAAAAACTGAAATTTGGTGGAGCAGATTCGATGAGGGTAGCAGCACTGTTTGCTTGGTCTAACCATGTCTCAGTTAAGAGTAAAAAATCAAGGTTGTATGTGCAAATAAGATCATTAATTAAGAATGATTTGTTTGAAAGAGATCTGATGTTTAGGAGAGCTAGTTTTGCTGTAAGAGTTGGGGAGCTATGATCCACTGGGGAAATCTGAGGCTGTAGTGGTACAGGTAGGAGATTTGACTGGTTTACCCTGTAGGCTCGATGTGCTAGTCTTCTATTACTTGTCAGAACAGGAATAGAAAATGACATAGGCTTACTGGGTCCCGGCATGTTCTCAAAACTACTGTCACTACCATTTCTATTGCAGGGACCCACAGAATATCATACAATACCAGGTTGATTAACTGACTTAGTTGAAGATTTCTAGCAGTTATGCTAAAAATGCTAACAATGCTAACAATGCTAACTATGTTAACAATGCTAACTAGGTTGATTAGCTAACTTAGCTAATCATTTCTAGCAGCTATGCTAAAAAATGCTAACAATGCTAATTGTGCTAACCATGCTAACTAGCTAACTTGCTACTGAGGACTTCTATTTTGAAACATTTGTTGATAGGGTTTCCATGGCTGCCACTATCAGGAATAAAGAAGTTACTGTAGTAAAATCATGTTGGTTGCTATGGAGACGGTCATAAACGCTTCATTTGAATGGTTGCTATGTTGGTTGCTAGGTACATGGAGGTCTCATGTAGTTGACTGGAGGCATAGTTGATGATAACTGACAGTTGGAATGGTTGAACAGTTAAATAGTTGAGTAGTTTCAATGGTTAAATGATTTAATAGTGTATTATTGCAGTGAGGACTTTTATTTTGAAACAGTTGTGGAAAGAGGAAACAGGATATGTAGTCTTCACAGAGAGATTGTATGCTTAAAGCCTGAGAGAGAGAGAGCTGCTGCAGGTGGGGCTGGCCACCTGGCATAAGATTCTAATTGCTTAACGACCCGATTGTGATGTCATAGAGGCCAATGTTAAGTCTACGGGGACATTTTTTAATAGTTTTTAATTTATAGTTTAAAAAGTATAAAAGTTACAAAGTTGAAAAATACATAGCAGCATGCCCCTATTGAAGACCTACGTTACAACGTTTGAATGAAGTTTCTAGGTTAAACGGTTCAAGCTGAATAGAAAAAATGAATTTGGTAAGCGGAATAATAATAAGAAGAAGAAGAAGAAGCCTAGGAAGAACAGTACAGTGCATTTTCATGCACTGTAATTAGGCTATTGTGTTTGGTGGAAGCATAACTTACTAGCAAGCTAGTTACAACAAGTGTGCTGAACCAGAGACACTTCGTAGGCTTCGTTATTTATTGCTAACGTTAGCTATTGATAGGTAGGTAGACACATCGATAACTTCGTGAAAGTATACTGTCACTGCTCTAAGGTGCGCCGTGTTTGGCCGTCACCTGTCAAACTGGTCAAGTTAGTTACACTCAGACTTGTAATGTGTTATTCACTATCCCATATTATAGACAAATGCACACAGCTTGATATTATTTTGGACAGTCCCGCATTTCCCCCTCAGAAAAGCAAGCGCAAATTAGCAAACAAACAATCTCCGTGGAAACCGTAGAATTTTCGTGCCAGAAAACCGCTTTCAATGCAGTAAATCACTTAACGGAGTTCCTTACCTAAGGATACCATTTAAGAAATTTTGTGCAACGCCCTTAAATAAATTCCTTACCTAAGGAGAAATTAAGCCTTAAGGTTGATACTTAAGGAACAAAACTTAAGGTGCTTTGTGCAACCGGCCCCTGGTCCTACCATAGCCTACTCTCGTACATTCATAATGTACAGAGAGTCTGGACACTTTCCATTGCCAAGCATGAATTTCCTTGAATGCGGATACTCTGCCCAGAGCCTCTCAGATCTGCCATAACCAATCGATAAACGTTTGGTCGTGAGGTGACATGCTCAAACTAGCGACCTCAACGTCATCGTTCTCAGCTACTCCCTCTGTTCGCTGATTGGACCTGCACATTTTTGTCTTGAGAAAACCTGTGAGTATACCGCAGACCCAGACTACTTAGTGGAGTGAAATGAAAACTGAACGGAGTACGTAGAAGGCGGAGCCAGGCTACCCATGAAGTACATACAGATGGTACGGGTTGAGAATGCTCCTTTCTTTCCCGCACATCGGGACTCCCGAAGCATCGGGACTTTAATTAAAACTGCAATCGCAAGGGGGCAACATAAGACCGCCTTAATAAAATGAAGGTTCGGCTCATACCGGAAAACACGGAAAAACCCGAAGACACCGCGCTGGTGACAAGCTGAGAAAAGAGACATCACGCTCGGCATGTCAGATTGCAGTTTCAGAGTTTTCGAATGTTTTACAGCGTACCTCACAGCTGGCTCTCTCACTCGACGTAGCCTATAACTCAGTCAGTCCAGCAGAGATGCCAGAGCAACGTTTTGGTCAATGGAGAGGGAGAGAAATGCTCCGCATAGCCTATCCGTCTAATTTAATCCGTCTCATTTAATCATTAAAATGAAGGTGATGACTGGCGAAATTATAATCAAACGACGTTTCAATAAACCATTGTTGAAATTAATGAAAATGGTTTTAGAAGCCTTCAATTCAATCTGAAAGACTCGATATAGGCAACCTTAGATTAATTCATTAATTCATTACGGTTACAAGACCGCATTTCCGTGAATAGGCTATTATTGTCAAGGCGAAGACGAAAGAGATGGACAAGATGGACATTTAGGCTACATTTATGCTAGGAATACTTAGAAATGTGTAGGCCTATAGGCTATTTTAAAACGGAGGCATGTTCATTTTAACCGGCGACGCTGGGTAGCTTACCCAGCACTTTATCACAGATTTCGTCCCCACCACTTTTGACAACTGAAAATAAAATGTATTTAACAGAAATATCTTTAATAGGCCTACATGCCTATCATGTCACTTTACTTATAACCGTAGGCTACATGCATGGAGAAGATCGCGCATTTTGTAACATTGTAACAATGGATGGTCAGATATGCGATAGGGCAGTGAGGGTGATTCATTGTAACCATCGACTAGTAGGCCTAGCCCCGCAAAAGAAGTTTCTAGCAACTTAGAATATATGGATCTCGTTATGCATGTTCATGTTGATTCAGAGATAGACATAGACTACCGTGGGCTACTGTGCGTCAATATAACAGCATTTTATCATGTGGTGAATTAATGACTCACGTCTGTTTAACATGTCAGAACTTTTGATCGGCGTTTCAAGTGCATGCCGCGAATAAATGAACTCGACTGACTGAATCCTTTATATTTCTTGGCTAAGTGCGAAGAGATTGACACTCGAACTGTGGCGTAACTGGTTGAGGCATCTTAATCATACGTCAGCGACCGGGGTTCAAAACTTACTCTATGAACCTCCGGAACCCATTAAGACAAGAGGCATTATTTTATTAAAACGTTTTGCGATTTTTTTATGATTGCGATGTCTGCTGAAAAGAAAAGTTCATATGTGAATTCGTGGTTCAGCGCACACACACACACACACACACACACACACACACACACACACACACACACACACACACACACACACACACATTTTTACATTTACATAATAGGGCTCGGGCACACGCCTTGCATTCTAGGAATATCGCCGCCATTTGGTAGCGCACTGAACGTAATATCCATTCATTCAGATGCACAAGACAAGAAGCAGAAATATAGTAGCGATTTATTCTTTTCCTCTTGCGATCGTGGGTTGCACTGTTACACCCCACTACACAGCAACATACTACCAAGAAGGCAAAAACTAAGTAACAGGAACACACTAAAAGGCGGGAGTAAATCCATAGTAATCCATAGTAAACTAAGGAGTGAAGCTGCCAATGTGGCTGTGCCCGCCAAGATTTGATGTCATGATACCGAGCCCTAGTGTCAGGAAGTGTCTGTCGAGAGACAGGGGGGAGGGAGGCAATCGTCCTCAATGCCGCATATAGGTAGGCTATAATGTCTAGTGAACTGGTTAGACAAGTGTGGGGGAGGGGGAATGATCGCACAAGACAATTGCTCTTCATGAAATGGGTAGTCTCACAGACGTTTGTCGATGTTTAAACGTAGCCTACTACATCACTTGCGAAATCGGACGTGGCACATAGAATTATTAGGCTACTGGATTTAATATAGCATAGACTTTGTTCATCCTATATTAGCCTATATTAAAATGTAATGTGCTGCGGGGAAGTCAGTTTAAGTTGTCCTGTAACAATTTGCCTCTTATTATAATCAAGAGTATGCAGCCACTACGCACATAATAGTCTAGGTTACGGGCGGATGCGAGCAACCCCATGCAAAAGAAGGCCTTAAGTTAACGGACTGAAGGCCTGTTTACATGTCAAACATGCATTAAATCTAAGAAACGAAAAACACAAATATCATGTATTGTGTCGTAAACAGTTAATGACTTCGTGGCCACTATGCGCAACTGCATCGCGCAGTGAGCTGAAGGATAGGAGGACCGACACTTATTAACACAAAGCTTTGTAAAGCACTAACAACCACCCCTCAAAGTTCATTGTCCATAAGTCCAAACAATAGGCTAAGTATAAAAATCCGACAATCCAAAACGATAACGAGATCTCCCAGAAACGAAAAACAAGTTTGTTGAGTAGCCTAGTCCTTCCAACAATCTCAGCTTTTGCGTTTGTTAGATAAAAGGCATTCTGTCCTGCTGTATTCCAATGAGAAAAAATCATCCACAAGGTAGGCTAAGGGTCACGGTAATGCAGCATGCAGGAATCTATATACGCACAAAACGAATGAATGGGTTATATCGGCCAAAACGAATGAATGGGTTGGGAGAGTCGTCTGGCTGTGTCAGCAGACTGCAGTCGGTCTCGAGGGGTTAAATAGCGCACGTACTTGAATTTTAATCTGAAGAAGACCACACGAAAATAAAATCAAATCAAAAAAGAAGGATTTCAAGTGTGCGAACCTTTTTCCATTTTTTTTATGATTTAGCCTACTCTTGTTCTGCACCTTGGCCGGGGATGTGCACAAACTTTTTTACTACACTTGAATTTTAAACCAACTCTTCTCTAGCCTATATCCTATAGCCATACAGTAGCATATTGTCATGGTTATACTAGGTAAGAGGCTATATTTAACTGTGTGATGAATTTTTGGCTAATTTGAGAGGGGAAATTATGAGATTTTTGTTAAGTATTTAAGTATTTTAAATACTCTAAATACAACCCCTCAAAGTATTTTGTTACAAAGTACATTTGATTTTTTCCAATCCTGCAAAATACAAATTACAAAATACACTAAAGTAATTAAATACGTATTTAAAATACATATAATTGAAATACTGCCCGTGTCTGCATTTAACCCAATTTAACCAAATTAGTGAACACACACAGCACGCAGTGAACACACAGTGGCTGTGTCCGAAACGGGCTAAAATGCTGCCTTCTAAGATATCTTACAGGGGAGCGAGGCATCGTGTCACGTCCGAAACAAAAACGCTGCCTTCTAAGATACCTTCGTTTTGCCCAGTTTTGAAGGCAGCATAGATGTATCCTTCATGCTGCCTTCAACGTCCAAAAGTTCTATTTAACTATGATGTCAGTGAACGGTAAAATGCTTCCGTTCACCTCTTTGTATTTAGCTTGCAAAAATCACGATAGATCTGTTTACACGTCTAAGCATGTTTATACTTAAAATTTCGACTTCTCTCCTCCACAACACCATCCCTGGGGTCTTATCAAGTGAACCACGTTGGCTGGTCAGGTTTTTAAAGCATTTCCAGAAATTGTCCGGTCATTACACATCAGTGGCAATTAATTTGCAATGACTATCATGCTAATAGCGATTTACGCTAACGCAGCTAAAGCACAGCTGTTGGTAACATAGCAACGGCGTTCTATGTTGATATCTTGCTAGGCTGTCCGAAACAGAGTTTTTAGCTGCTGCCTTGTTGCCCTCTACGGCAACTCACTCGCAAGGCAGTGAAGGCAGCGTGGCAGTAGGCAGCCGCGTTTCGTTTCGGAGATAGCCAGTGAGGTGGATCACACACTAACCCAGAGCAGTGAGCTGCCTGCTCAACCAGCGGTGCTTGGGGAGCAGTGAGGGGTTAGGTGCCTTCCTCAAGGGCACTTCAGCCGTGGACTGGTCAGAGATCAAACTGGCAACCCTCCGGTTACAAGCCAGAAGCCCTAACCAGTAGAACCACAGCTGCCAGGACTCTCAGTACAAGATTGCCAACAACACCAAAACATAAGTTAGCATGCTAATGTTGTTGGTGGTGTTTGAAAGGTGTTTACAGAAATCAAGACTATGGGATGGTCATGACCAACTGTTACAGTGTGTCTGTGTGTGTGTGTGTGTGTGTGTGTGTGTGTGTGTGTGTGTGTGTGCGTGCGTGCGTGCCTGCCTGCCTGCGTGCGTGCGTGCGTGCGTGCGTGCGTGCGTGTGTGTGTGCTTGTGTGTGCTTGTGCCTTCACAGTGCAATGCCGCTCCTGCCTCAACGGTCTATGACACAGTACAACTGACTCGACTGCCAGCTTCCTCCTCAACAGAACATGATCCTCTAACGACTTCCCCTCCTGAAACTACGCTGTAGTGAACAAGAAAGGTGCTCCTAAGTGAGAAGGGATCACATGATGCAGAAAATGGAAAGTATTTTAGTTATATATATATTTTAAAAAAGTATACGATTGTATTTTGCAAGATTTTTTCTCAAATAGGCTAAGCCAAAATCCCATCACTTAGTACTATACATAGTACTATAGTATATATGCTACCTATCACCATGACAGTATCATAGTCAGAATCATGGTGAAGCTGGTTTTGTGGGTTAAATATGAGTTTGTGGGTTCAATTTGTCATTCTACTTTGATTCCAGAAAATGATGATGGGTAGTGTAGTGAATATTCCAAAAGGCCTACAGTATGTACTACTGAGCAGAAAAAGCCATTGTGAAATAGACACTGAGCGTGTGTGAAGTTTGATACATATACGTTATGTTCCAAAAACATGTGTGAATGAGTTTACTTCCAAACTGTTGTGGAATTTTTTCTTAATTAGTATTACAGCTTACAATTAATAAAGGAGAAAATATCAAAATAGTTTTCTGTATAGAGAGAGGCCATCTGAACTGTTTGCAGTCAGAGAAATGTTCGGTCTTTCCGTCAGCTATTTATTCTCCATAACTCAGCTTTTACTAACCTCGGTCTGTCCATCAGCTATTTATTTAACAAAACTCAGAGTTTTTAGTAACCAGGAGTCTATCAGTCAAATCTAGCCTGGAAAACCAGCGCCAACTGCTGGACGGCAAAATGTTTTGCCTGCATTTGGGTCTGGCCTCGGACCATTGAACATTTAGAAAACACTGCCCTGAATCTGGCAGATGGCAACTAAACCAATCACAACGCAGAGATGTGTTTTGAATCAACGCGGGCGGGGCAGAGGGCTCTGGGGCGGGGTTTTGAGGGAGCGTTGGCCTATAGGCACAGACACGGTTTGAAAGACAACGGGTTGTGCTCATCAACAATGTTCCGTTGTATCCATTCATCGGGGCCAGACTAAATTAGACATCCAATCCATTTAGGCTGGTTTATCAGGCTAAGTCAAATCTTCATTTTGCTTATCTCAGGTTTTTATGTTTGTTTTGCTGATTGCTGTCTGCCATCTGAAGAATATGGCAGTGTCGGACAGTTATTGTAGTTGAGCTTCACGGGTATATTTACATAGTTAACAAGAAAATTAAGAGAGAAAAACGCTTGCACCCAAAAACGCTTTGTAAGGTGAATTGATGTCCAGCTCCATACTAAGATTTTGCGCAGATCTCAAATTGGGTGAAATATTCTGCAGAATACATTCACTCTGCTGTTCAGTGTTGCATTGGCTTATAATCTTAGTCAGGCTGTGTCACTTTGTTGTATTGACAGTTAAACGGCTACTTTCGTCTCAGCATCATTCCTTGGACATTTTTCATATTCATAGTTTCTGGTGTTTGTTGCCTCTGTATGTTCATCATTTCTGTCATCATGTCATTCTTAGGCTTTATTATAATTCATGGTTACAGTTCACTTTACTTGAAAGTTAGAGAAGCCAACAGATCCTTCTTCTTCTTCAACAAATGTCTTTCTGTTATTGCCAGTATTGTCAGTATCTTGAACAACAGCCACCATAATAAATGTCTAGTGACAAGCTCTTTGCTGTACACAAATCCACCGCACTCAGGTCATGAATAGACCCCATCGCTCATGCCCATTGGTCAGCACAAATTGTACATTTTTCATAGAGGCTTGTTACTGGAGCAAGGCCAGACCGAACTCCCCAGCTTCAACATCTGTTAGTGGGGCTAAATTCGGACTGGCTTCCAGGCTACAAAAAGACAAAAGTGTATTATAATGCAGCAAACTGTTAAGTGTGCGTAGAAAACAAATGTGTTGTAGTTATTTTGTCGAGGCTATGCTTTTGCCAACCCTGTATCTCTAATCCAGTGCAATACATGTGACTGTGTGGAATCCAAAACAAGCTTATTGATAAAAAACACATTTTATTACCTTGTGTTATATGAATATGGAATAAAGTGTTGACTGAAACAGACCTGGATTGATGTGGTTTGTTGTACTATAATGACGCAACATTGTTTTAATTTATCGATATCTTCAAAACAAACATGAACTGACCTGTACCACTGTGCCCCACATTAGCTGTTATAGGACCACTTGACTGCATGTCAACATCTTAATAAAGACATTCTGAGATGTTACACATTCAGTGACAATTTATGAGAATTAATGAACACCATTGATTTTGTCATTTATGGTTTGTGTTCTTGTGTCTTCTTTCTTCCATTTATTGTAGCCTATCAGAACAACACTGCACCATACAGGTTCAGATATTATCAAGCTAACATGTTGAACGGCACACATCATTTAAAGGCTGAATTTATATTACACAGGCTAGTTTAATTTGGTCTTCAGAACATCTGTAAAGAGATACTATCATGAAACGTACAGTACGCAAAAACAGCATCACATATCCTGGATTGAAATCTCCACTTTACAGTCCACTGTACAGTAGGTTACAAGTCGACGGTTCCCATGTTGTTTTGGAGGAAGGAGCTGTCCTTGTGTTTGAGCACACTCATTTGGCTTTGTCCACTTTCTGTCTGATGTGAACAGTAATGACAGCAGTAACCATGGCGATTAGCACTACAGTCACCAGCAGGGTCTTCAGCAGACATGGAGACATTCCAACAGGGGGCGCCAAACCACCTGTAATAATACAGACACAACACAGGAAGTGTTTAGTTGAGATTATCCTCCATCATGTTGGGAATACATATCTCATCACTCTACCATTAGCACTCAGCATGTGTTAACACTGACTGTGAAGGTATTCACACACTGACATGTACACACAGACTCACAAACATACAGACACACAAACACAGCTAACAGGATAGCACAGGATAACAAGGTTATCGCTTGATTACCTAAACTGAGGGGCACTCATATTGCTTCTACCTGAGTTATCACGACACAATGACTTAAGGTCCATGGTGGTCTGCCTCCAGCTAACAGGGTTGCTATGGTTACAGGAGACAGTGTTGTGGTTGAGAGAGATGGAGAGGGATGTGTCTCCTCCCTCCTGAGAGCAGAAGGTGCCGTTACAGCTGGAGATCAGAGACACGTTGAGTCCTGTGCAGTTCAGAGTCACATTACAGGAGTCACTGCTGGACCACTTAGACACCACAGTCAGAGTGGGGGCAACTACAGGCTCTGGAACACACACACACACACACACACACACACACACACACACACACACACACACACACACACACAGTCAGAGTGGGGGCAACTACAGGCTCTGGAACACACACACACACACACACACATACACAAACAGTCAGAGTGGGGGCTACCACAGGCTCTGTACAACACACACACACACACACACCACCAGAGTGGGGGCAACTACAGGCTCTGTACAACACACACACACACACACACACACACACACACACACACCACGGTCAGAGTGGGGGCAACGACAGGCTCTGTAAAACACACACACACACACACACACACACACACACACACACACACACACACACACACACACACACACACACTCATGTAAGAGAGGATGGACAGGGTACACAGAACCTCTAGTTGTAGTCTAGTTTCTAAACACATTCCTGACCCTGTAATCATACAAGCGACAAGCAATGCTGGCAGCATGCTGATTTGTTGCTACACTCACCCAGGACAGAAATGTTATATTTGGCAACATTCTCTTTTGGTTTGTCCTTAACATCCCTCTCTGCTGTGTAGAGCCCAGAGTCACTCCTCTGCAGGTTCTTCAGCAGCAGAGAGAAGGTGCTCACATCAAACTCCACTCTGACTTTGTAGGAATCTGTAACATCTGCATCATTGTATTTATGGGTATACACAACAACAGCTCTCTTGTGAAAATTCCATGTTATTGATCTCAAGCCGGTCTTGTCTTCATGTCCTGTCACATCCAGAGTGACTGATCCTCCCTCCAGCACAAACAGCTCAGGCACAGCTGCAGACACTGTAGAGACACAACAGTGATGAGCATCATGAGTGAGACAGACCAACCCAGGAGCCTTTTAGAGCACATGTTAAGATGATCTTTGTTGGACCAATCCATAAATAAACTTGTTTGAGACAATATTTCAGGTTAGCATTAATAAAATATAGACTATAAGTTTGCATGTGCAACGTTGATTTCAACGCCTAGGCTGTGCAGATTGTGTTGCTTAGTTTGTGCTGTAAACCAATAGGCTATGTTGTGGGAACACTGTTCACATTAGTCTACATGTTAAACAGGCTAATGTTGTGGGAACAGTGTTCACATTAATCTACCCTGTAGGGATAGCCTACTCCAGATGAGGCTATTTTGAAAGGTTTTACTTGTAAAGACAACAGCATCATGTCAATCATCATTGCTTTTGTTTCTGCCTGCTCAGGAGCAATTCATCTCATGTGATGTACTCAGATTTACCTCAACCTGAAAACATACCAAGACCACTCCATTTATATTAGGGCTTGTCCAGACGGAGACGACTTTTGGGTGAAACGCAGCTGTTTTGCTTCGTTTTGGCCGTTTGTCCAAACGAATACTGCAAACGCATAGCCCTAAAACGAATCGATCTGAAATCCCCCCCTGGGGATTTGAAAAACTGTTCCAAACACACATCTCCATCTCTGCTAGTTTTTGTCCTAGAAACATATGTGACACCATTAGAAACCCTCAATCAACTAGTTTCCAAATGTTTAAAAGAGAATATCAATGGGGCTTTGTAAAAACAATAAAAGAAAATCCTAGGATTTCAGTCCTCTCACCTGCAGCAGGCCCATTCAAAAAGCCCATTGAACTTAATTTGCATTTGAGAGAGACACTCACTAAGTGGCCCATTTAGGCAAGGCAAGGCAAGGCAGTTTTATTTATAAAGCGCATTTCATACACAAAAGGCAGCTCAATGTGCTTAACAAGTGCAAGAGAAAAGTTAAAAGAAGAAGTATCAGGGCAAATGCATAAAACAATACAATAGATTCATAAAATAAAAGATAAAAGGTTTAAAAAGAAAAAATGAATAAGAGTAAAATTAAAGTTAAAAGCAGAATAAATATGGAAAAAAGAATGCAGACATAAAATACAGCAGTCAGTAAAAGGCATCGGAGAAAAGCTTTGTCTTTAGTTTGGTTTTGAAGTTCGCAGCAGTAGGGGCCTTTTTACAGTAATTGCCTCAGGCAGTTGGTTCCACAACTGGACCGCATAGTAACTGAAAGCTGGGCCCCACCATGCTTAGTTCTGACGGCTGGTTTAGGTTGTTCTGTTGTGCTCTAAGTGCTCTTGTAGGGGTGTATGGGTGCAGCATGTCAGTGAGATAATTAGGCCCTGTCCCATTTAGGCACTTATAAATAAGAAGGAGTGCTTTAAAATCTATTCTGTTGCTGACTGGGAGCCAGTGAAGGGACTTTAAGATAGGGGTGATGTGCTCACTTCTTTTTGTCTTTGTGAGGACTCTTGCGGCCGCATTTTGAATTAATTGGAGCTGTTTTAAGGTCTTCTTTGCAATAGTCGATTCTGCTGGAGATAAAAGCATGGATAATTTTTTCCAAATCACTTTTTGACATAAGACCTCTTAGCTTGGCAATGTTTTTTAGGTGATAAAATGCTGACTTAGTAACTGATTTCATGTGCCTGTCAAAGTTTAGTTCACTATCAATGAGAACACACAGATTTTTGACTGTATCTTTTGTTTTAATACCCTTTGTGTTAAGAATAGTGGCAACTGTCTCTTTCATCTTTTTTCCCAAAAATAATTACTTCAGTTTTATCGGCGTTCAGCTGAAGAAAATTGCGAGCCATCCAGTTGTTGATTTGATCAATACACTGATAAAGATGTTCAAGGGGGGCATAGTCACTAGGTGATAGGGCAATATAAATCTGAGTGTCGTCTGCATAGCAATGATAGGAAATTGCGTTGCTCTTGATGATTTGCCCAAGTGGGAGCATATAAAGATTGAAAAGCAGCGGACCAAGAATTGACCCCTGGGGGACACCACAGGTCAAGGGCACTATTTCTGAGGTGCATGGCCACAAAGAAACTCCTATCTTGTAAATATGACTTTAGCCAACTATTGACTATACCAGTGAACCCCACCCAGTATTCAAGGCGATGTAGTAGTAAGCAGTGGTCCACTGTGTCGAAAGCTGCACTTAGATCTAAAAGAACCAGGACAGATGTTTTGCCTTCATCGGTGCTAAGACGAATGTCATTAGGCTTGTTCCGATATTCATACTTCCATAAGTACACTTCAAGAAAGTACACTGTCCGCACTTGTTAAGTGCACAGGTTCTGCAGGTAAGTGTTGTTCCAATTTGCCTACTCCGTGGTGCACTTACCGGAAATTACGATCATGACGGCCGCCGCAGTTCGTCATCCCGCCAAAAATCGTCACCGATTTAGCGACGATTTAACCCTGTCTACATATCTACATCTACCGTCAAAAATGAGTCCACTAACCAATGGTGTATGGAAAATGCGACGTCGTCGGCGGCGTTACGTCCATCTCCTGCTGACGAACAACGTTCAGGTAGGTGTGATTTTCATTCATTTAATCCTACGTCATGCACGTTCACTTTTCCAGTCTACCAATGGGGGATTAGCATAGACAGCAACCAGTGTAGGCTAGAACAGCAGCATTTGAGCATCTTAAAATGAACTTTTTAGTGAATTTAGGCTTGTTCTGTCATTTTTAAGACGTGTTCAATCCACAAGTTTAGTGTATTACCCCGCGTACACACTGTCTCCGTCCGTCAACGGATCACGGAGGTTGGATCTGCCGTATGTGTATTTGCATACACGTGATCTGATTGGCTGACGGATCCGTCGCTGCCTGAAAAGTTGAACATTTCTCAACTTTTTTGACGGAGGCAACGGAGCTGAAGCATACGGCAGATCTAATCCGTTGACGGACGGAGACGGTGTGTACGCTGGATTACTAGACTACTAATGCAATCTTTACTTTTCTTAAAAGGTTTAAGCATCTAAACCTTCATTCTTCAATTGAAAATAAAGGCACTGTTTGCAAAATACATGTCAGAGATAACATGTCTGTAACAGTTATAACAAGTAACACTAATTTCTCAGAGACTTGATAATCCAGTGCAATATGCATAATAATGTGCATAATTACCTAGCCTTAAAAGTGATGTGAAAACATTCAAGCCAGTAATAGCCTTATACATGTATGGCCCACCTAAGACCAGGGGGGTAATTGTTTTTCATTTGACCCCTCCATTAAGTTAACCCCCCCCCCCCCCCCCCAAGATATAATGTCACCACTGTTACATGCATCTATTATATATCAATCTCATAACATAGCTTCAGTACTGGTATGACATGATGGTGTTAAATAGTGTATTATTAGGTGTTTATCCACTTAAAAAATGGTTAAAAACTAGACTCTTGATTTTGCACGGGCCCTTGGCAGGTTTTCCAGTATACAACTCACAAAGAGAAGACATTACATTACAAATCACTGATTTTATTAATAAATAAACTTATAATAAACTATAAAGCATAAATGAATCTTTTTATCTTCCAGAATCCCAACCCCCGTCAGTATTGTCAAATCAATGCCACCGTGCCGCTACTAAAGCTGTTCTTTGATGGCCAGAGTGACCTGCGGGTCGATTTCCGCCTGTCCCGGGCATCGTTTAATGCCCTAATGGAGGCCATCAGGACCGATACGGATCATGGCTGGGATCCAGAAATCACCTGCCTGGTCTTCCTATTCTGGTTGGCCAGTGGGACGTCCTACCGCGTCGTCTCCAGGGCCTTCGACATGCCCCGGACATCAGTCCATCGCTCAATCCACACCACCAGCGGCAAGATAGCGCTGCTCTTCGCGCAAACCATCCACCATCCCTCGGAGGAAGAGCTGGTGACTGTGGGAGAAGGCTTTGCACGGCTGGCGGGGTCAGCAGCATTCAACCGGGTGGCAGGGAGTATTGATGGCTGCCACGTTCGTGTAAAACCACCTGCACAGGACGCCGACTGCTACCTGAACCGCAAGCTGTTCTACTCAATCCAGCTCCAAGCTGTGGTTGACCACACAGCCAAATTTATAGATGTGTGTGTGGGGTACGCTGGGTCGGTGCACGACTCCAGGGTGCTAAAAAACAGCCCTCTCTACCTTGAAAGGCAGTACCCTCCACCAGGGTACTTCCTGATTGGCGATGGTGGGTATCCCTGCCTCTCACACCCCATCACCCTGATGACCCCCTACCGACAGCCCATCAGGAACCAGCTGCAGGCAGCCTACAACAACCGGCTGAGCAAGGCCCGAGTGGTGGTGGAGCGGGCCTTTGGCATCCTGAAGACGCGGTGGAGGGCCATTTTTTTGAAGGCGCTGGAGGTGGACATCCTGTTTGTCCCGGAAGTCATCCTCTGCTGCACCATCCTCCATAACATCTGCCTGAGCCGAGGAGACGTGCTGGACCCTGAGGACCCCGAGGACGGCGTGGCTGGAGCAGCAGGGGACAACGAGAGGCCAGGACAAGAGGCCGCACCTCCAGGCGCCATCTCTGGGGGAGAGGAGAGAAACAGAGTTGCAGCACTGTGTTATGCACCTGTTGACCATGATTACATTTAAATGTTTAGATAGTAGTTAGTTTAGATAGTAGTTTGCCCAACAGTGCATCTATTAAAAAATAATTGGGCAATATCATTACCTGTGCAAAACTGATTTATTGACAAGAATATAACATAACATAACATAACATAACATAACATAACATAACATAAACATATCAGATAAACATAAAAATATTAGATAAACATAAACAAACTGAAACTCTTAAAACCTCGTATTTAAATTAAAAAAAAAGTTCATTTCTGGGCCAGCCTCTCCAAAATTGCAAGGAAGCGCTCCTCCCTGGCTGCAGCTTCCCTATCCCTTCTTTCTTCCCTTTCCCTCATCTCCTCTCTCCACCTCTCCTCCTTGGCCATTGCCTCCTGGTGCTGTCTCTCCTGCCTCTCCAACAGCTCCTTATTCCTCCTCTCCTCTCTCTCCTCTCTCTCCGCCGCCTGCCTGGCCCGTTCCGCCTCTCGCCTCTCCTCTCTCGCCCTCTCCTCTTCCTGCATCCTCCTCCACTCCAGCTCGTCCTGCCTCTGGAGGTCCCTCAGGACTTCTGCAGCGTCCACCTGCCGCCTCCTGGACACTACAGGAGCCCTTGATGTGGGTGTCTGTGCTGCCTCACCTCCTGCCTCACCACCTGCCTCACCACCTGCTGCCTCACCACCTGCTGCCTCACCTTCATCCCTTTCTGGGGTAGTAGTGGAGGGGGGTGTGACCACAACCACGCCCTGGGAGCTGGTTGCAATGAGGACAGGCGGAGTCACAGACGGCCTGTCCCCAATCAGCTCGTGCATTAAGTCAAACCACTTCCAAGACGCGGCAGTGGCCTCACCCCCCTCTGTGCTCACCCCAGTGGGCGGGTTTTTAAGATCCTAAGTAGGATGTAAGAAAAACAGCAAACCACACAGCAACAACAACACTGAAAAACAAGCTATTTTACTTTACATGCATATCATTTCTGAAGGATCTCAGCGGCTTGAGCAGTCTATGCTTAGCCAGGGCCGAAAATAGGAATTGTTTCGTTCTAGCCTTTTTAAATGAGCCTCTAGCAGTGCTCCTGGGTCACTTTCAGACTTTGAAATTCGCGTACACTATTATTGAGCCTCAAATAACTATTTCTGATGGTCAAACAATGTGTTCCATGTGTTCTCCATTAAAGTACAGGGGATGTAAGACATAATGTGAAAGAGAAATTAACCAACCTTGTACTTTTGCTTCAGATTCTCCCACTTTTTTTTAAGGAAACCTGTCGTCACCCTCCCCACCAATCCCCTCTCTTCTAGGAACATTCTGGTCAACAAGAACATAAACACAAAAGCACAAAAAAGACTGAGCAAGTAACAAGCTATTTACGTGCGATTTATGTGATATAAGCACTGTTAGACTAGCAATAATTATGATAACCTCCGTATGTCACTTACTTGTATCCCACCGCGTTTGTCGTCCGCCCACCAGTAAACATTCTCTGGTGGGCGGCACGCCACCTGGCGAAGTCCGTGGTGTCCTGATCGGTCCCTATATCACAATAAAAATGCAACGCGAAAATGTTTTGTGACTTAAATCTGAAATATAAGGTCATCTTATCCTATCTGGTTTCACGTTTCCAGACCACCGGTGTTAAATGTCATAGCAGTTGATATGCTGAAACAGATCTTTGGGCCTAAGCATGCAAAATCGGACGTTAACAAAAACTATAAACACAAGCGCATTTCTATTAACTGTCATCTAGCTGTCCTTTAGCGTTTGTAATTATTTTTTTTACTTTTGCGTCTGCTTCGCGTCGTGCCTAACAACGCCCCTCTAGCTGTTCGATTATACAGTATAACCCACGGCCTCTCGGTGCTTATTGCTAAATCGTAACGTTAATAATAATGCCTGAGTACCGCTACTTAGCTACTTAGCAGCTAATAAGCCAAAGCGGAAAACAAGCAAGCAAGCTATAACGGACGACAACAACAACTATCTGTCCTTTTGCTTTAGTTATTGAATGTTTTGCTTTTGCATTTGTTATTCAATTATTTGCAAAACACAACGGAACACTTATCACAACATCGTAACCGTAACGTTAATAATGCCAATGAATACCACTACTTAGCTACCTAGCAGCTAACAAGCCAAAGCAGATAACAAGCTTAAGCAAGCTAAATTGGACGACAACAACAACTACAGAAGCAAGCGCAATGCTAATACATGTTGAAACATTTATGAACTATTTAGATGCGATTATGAGTATATAAAACAGCAAAACTTACATCTGTACGCTTCGACCGTTGCCGTTCCGGTAGCCATCTTGTTTAAAAATTTCAAGCTGAGTTGGCCCCGCCTCTTCCGTTACGTGGCAAAGATGGCGGTCGTTGAGTGCGAAAAGTGTACCCAATCCCACACTTCAAGATTTGACAGTTATGAGGGCACCATCCGGGTACTTTAGGTACACTTATTTCGGCAAAATTACAAGCGGAACACACTTCGTACTCAAACTAGGTATGATAAGTACGGAAAGTATGAATATTGGAACACAGGGATTGATAACTTTCACCAATGCAGTTTCTGTACTGTGATTGGCTCGGAACCCTGATTGAAAGTTATCAAGTTATTTGCAGTAAGGAAAGTGCTTAATTGATTAAAAACAATCTTTTCTAAGATTTTTCCAATAAATGGTTAATTTGATATTGGTCTGTAGTTGTTTAATACAGAGGTGTCAAGGTTATTCTTTTTAAGCAGGGGCTTCACAACTGCTCTTTTCAGAGATGTAGGGAAAATTCCAGTAGCTAAAGATGTGTTGATGATCTGAAGCACATTAGTGGCAACAAGGTGGAACACAGACTTGAAAAATTTGGTGGGCAGGATATCCAGGTCTGATGTTGAGGAGCTAAGACTTTGTACAGTTTTTGCTAGGGTATCATGGTTAATCAGGCTAAATTCTGCCATTGTGTTAGGTGTGCCCTTCGGGGTTGGTGGTGGCATATTTTGAGTTATTTGCAACTGAGATGTTATATTCTGTCGTATTTTGTCAATTTTGCCTTTAAAGAAAGATGCAAACTCTTTGCATTTATCAACTGAGAACAGTTCAGATGTTAATTGTGGTGGGGGATTAGTTAGCTTCTCGACGGTTGTAAAAAGCACACGAGCATTGTTTATATTCCTATAGATGATGTCAGAAAAGAAGGACTGTCTTGCCTTACTAATTTCATAGTTATATTTAGAAAGCATGTCTTTATGGATTTGATAGTGGACATGGTGTGTCGATTTACGCCATTTCCTTTCAGTCTTTCTGCATTCTCTTTTTAGCATTTTAACAGCTGGATTTTGCTTCCAAGGAGCTTTCTGCTTGCCAGTAACTCTTTTGGTTTTAAATGGGGCAATATCATCCATGATTTGGGACATATTTGAGTTAAAATTTTCTAAGAGATTGTCTGCTGAATCTGAGATCTCCATTGAGACCCCAGAGAGAGCTTGCTGAAAGAGAACAGCTGTGTCATCCTTCAAGACTCTCCTCACTACAGTCAATGAGTTTTCTTGAATGTAAGGGGGCATAGAGACATCAAAGGAAACACCAAGATGATCAGATAGTGCTAGGTCAATAACAGTTGTAGAGATAGTGAGGCCCTTTGTAATAACAAGATCAAGGGTATGACCACGAGAGTGCGTTGCGCCCTGCACATGTTGTGTTAGGTTGAAATTATCAATTAGTGCAAGTAATTCTCTTGCACTAATTGAGCGTTATCCGGATTATCAACATGTATGTTGAAGTCCCCAGATATAACAAGACAGACAAACTCCAAGCAAACCGTTGACAGCAGTTCACAAAACTCCTCCAAAAAAACTTTGGCTGAGTGCTTTGGAGGCCTATAAATTGTCAGTAATAAAACATTAGGAATGCATTTAATCAGTCCACAAATGACTTAGTCACCTAGGGAGATCTGTGTGCATGAAAAAGAGTCTTTAAAAATGTTGGCAATCCCTCCTCCTTTTTGATTCTCACGGTTTGCACACAAGAAACTAAAATTAGGGGGCGCAGATTCAATAAGAGTCGGCGCAGATGTCGCAGGATCAAGCCATGTTTCAGTTAAAAGCAAAAAGTCAAGTTGGTGTGTGCAAATGAGCACATTGATTAAAAATGATTTGTTGGAGAGGGATCTAATGTTCAAGAGGCCTATTTTCACATTAATAGATGAAGGGATCTCCAAAGGAACTGACAGACGCTGTATTGGAGCACGCTGGAGGTTAGAATGATTTATTCCCCTCTGTTTGTTGCGTGTTTTGGTCGACGGAGGACGGGAGAGCACTGGTATAGGGAGAGGAGATGGACAGCAGGGGGCGCTACTTTGGGAGCTGGTCTGGGAAATCGGAAGTTCTATTAGTCAGTCATTCCGGTCGTTCCGTCTCAAGCGTTGCAGCGTGTTCAGCAACCAGTCCGTTAGCACATCGCTGCCCACAGCACTCGGATGGATCCCATTTAGTCTGACTTTTTTCCAATTTGTGGTAAAACTACATAACATTTTTGAAAGTTTTTACTTATATGGAGCCAACACCGTTGTTTTCAAGGTTCAAACTTCAAAAGTCTTAGCTCGATATATTTATAGTTTTTTTTACCTTTGATCTTTGACCTTTGAAAATCGTTTTTTAAATAGTTGTGTTTACACTGAATTATAATAAAAAAGTAATTTCACTACATCCACTTTACTCTCATATAATTATTGTGGAGGACCTCTAGAATATGTGCCACTTTTTCATATGTTTTTAGTTAGATGAAAAACTAAAGCTGACTGCCTCAAAGTGCCTGAAAAGGCCCCGGACCTCCAAGTGTTAAGTAGTAAAACTGGCCCTCCATTTGACCTTAATTGGCATTCATTTGGTTATAATCCTTGATGTCCTTTGATTAAGTTTGTAACATTATTGTATCTTGATTGTCAAAGTTTTTTTCTTCTTCTTCTTTTTTCTCGTCATGTACAGTACTTCCTGAATTTTTGGTCACCGGTTCCCGGGACACCATAAGACCGGGGCACATGAAACTTGGTGGGCATGTAGCCCCAGTATAATTCTACAGAAAAAAATTGTTTGGTCCCCGGGGGCCACTCCACCCCCGCGCTGGCCCCCCCGAAACCCAAAAATTGCAGTTTTTCCTAAATAACTATCTGAACCGTGGCACCGAGGATGACAAAATGTTTATGGTATGTTGGTCTCAAAAGCCCGCATCAACTTATCTTATAATCAGTCAGTTGTGATTTGCACCCCCATAGTAAAAAATGTAAAGACAATATCATATTGCTTTAATTGCCCCTATATTCAGTGTTGGGAAAGTTCACTTTCTACATGAACTAGTTCAGTTCATAGCTCACAAACTTTAAAATGAACTCGTTCAGTTCATAGTTCATAATTCCAAATTATGAACGAAGTTCACAGCTCCAAAAAATGAACTAGTTCAGTTCATTTTTTCAATATGCTGCGAACTATACTCTTAAAATTGTTGCCACAGCCAGCAATTATTTCATTATAGCCATTTTGAGACAGGTTTTACGCAAATTCTACTATAATTGCTTGGCGCATTTCTGACGGTAGTGGACATTCAGACATGAAGCATGCAAAATGTATACGGCCTCCTGTTGTTCACATCTAATGTAGAGTTTCCAATTGGTCTTCCAATTGGTTCGCTGGGCAGAAATGCGGCCGCGCTGTCAGAAGAGTGTAGTTTTTACACCGGGAGAGGAGGATACCTTGCTGCATTATCTACCTGCAGCGTGAGAGATGGAACTGATCAGTGACATAGGGCGCTTTAAAAGGGTACACGTGATACTTCCCTTGATTATCAAGTGCGATTTTTTCCGCCATTGCATTCACATAGCAGCTGTGGCAACATTACGGAAACATAGGTCCGCAGCAGGAAAAGTTCCAGTAGTAGATATACGGAATATGAATTCAGACAGGCATAGAATCTGGCATAGAAAAAGAAGCACATGCAACGGTTGGGCAACACTTTAGTGCTATTAACGGTGTGTTTTTTGCCTGAACCTTATTAAACGAAATTAAAAAAGGGTGAACGTGACGTTCACATATACCAGAATGAACGCGTTCACAGAATCGTTCATCAGGCAGAAATACAGTTTGTTCAGTTCAAGTTCACCAAAATTATGAACGAGTTCATGAACTTTCGTTCAATGAACGCGTTCAGGCACAACACTGCCTATCATCAGATGAAATTATGAAATGCACCACATTTCATGTGTATGATTAACCTGACATCCTCTGGGAGTGTGACACACACACGCATCCACACACACGTCGTACGCACACACACGCACAAACACACATGCACATACACACACACACATACGCATCCACACACACAGACATGCACACACACACACTCTTATGCTCAAAAGCAAACTCACACATGCACACACTCATTTACACATGAGCTGCAAGAGTAGGAGATATATGCATATAAATTGCACAAATGTTAAATGTTCAGTACAGTGGGGTGGCCAGACGTCCCCAGTTTCAGGGGACAGTCCCTGTTTTTGGTTGCCTGTCCCCGGGAAAATACAGAAAAATGTCCTCGTTTTTTGAAGGTAAAACTACATGTATGTATTTCAATCAGATTGATAGTCAAACTGAGAATGTCCCGGTTTTTTTCCACATTTTTGGGATTATGTCCCCGGTTTTGGTCTCGGACATATGGTCACCTTACAGCACAGTCAGTATGTGGTCATTCACTGTGTCTGACCTGTAGGTCCAGTGGTGCTGATCAGTCCAATGAGCAGCAGGAGAAACATCACGACCCGGAAGATTCTGAACAGCGTCGATCTGTTGATCTGTGTGTGATGGAGCCACACGCCTCGTCTGTTTACATGAGTGTCCTCTGTGCTGTGATTGGCTGGTCTGTTCATATGGGCTGTCCTCTGTGCTGTGCTTGGTCTGTGGTGGCATCTCTCCTCCTTGTTTTCTCTTCTGTAATGACCTTTAGCCACGCCCCACACCACACACTCCAATAGTGATGTGTATTCATGTGAAACAGAACTAAGACAGAGTTATTTAGATATCAACACCCCACACCACACACTCCAACAGAGATGTTGTGTACTAATGTAAACAGATCTAAGACAGAGTTATTCTATATCAACGCCCCACACCACAAACTCCAACAGACAGGTTGTGTATTCATGTAAAACAGGATGAAGACAGAGTTTTTCTAACTCCCAGAGATGCGTTGACCTCAGTCTGTGGCAGAATGTTTATAGAGACGAGGTGCTGAAGTAATGTATGTGCATACAGATGACAGGCTGAAGAGGAATTTAAAAACTAAAGTGAGTAAAGTTCAGAGTGTCTCTGTTTGACCTGTAAAGCCTGAGACATGCCAGAACTGTGATTTGACTGTCGTGTTCCACGTGTGTGTGTGTGTGTGTGTGTGTGTGTGTGTGTGTGTGTGTGTGTGTGTGTGTGTGCATACGTGCATTATATTAGTAGATTAGAATAGAATCGAGACTTAGTAAGTTATCACCGGGATGCTGAGCTAGTGTTCAGTAGGGTGGAAAGAAGCTTCTACTGAACCTACTGTTTTGGATGTGTGTGTGTGTGTGTGTGTGTGTGGACTTGTGGTAATGGACTCAGCTGCATGCAACTCAGTGACAGGATGTGGCTTCAGCTGTACTCTCATGTCCCCACAATAGAGAAGAGTGTTTTGTCCGTGTCTCTAATTGACCTTACCAGAGAACTGCAAGTTACTGCTATGTGTATCTGCTGTCTTGTGAGGACTGATTGCCTCCCGGCACCAATAACATGCTTGAGCCCTGATATGAAGTGTATATGAACTTGACTCCTGATATGAACTGTATTACATGGTTACCAGGCTGTAGTGAACACAAGTAAACACACTGCATGGTTCCATGGTCATGCTCTTAAGACTGTTCACTGAACTGACCTGCAGTCAGTTTATTGTATCACTGTAATTCCTACATAGGCATACTCAAACCTTTGTTGAATCTTCAGGGCCTGGTTGCACAAACACCCGAACTAAAGATTGATGATATGAACCAAATACTTTGGAACGAGGGATTTATATTGACTGCGATATTATTCCACCGTTTACAGATTGCTGCGTTGCTAGTTCACGACGCATGCTTCAGTGTACATTGAAATGAAATGTGCCGAACGTTGAGCAAAATAATATATAACAATGTGTGCTTCAATTAACTATGAAGTTGGGCAGCGAATTGTATGTCATAAATAGATGCAATGCAAAACGTTATTCCGTGAAGTTTAAGACGTGTGCATATATTTCTTATTTCTTACACAGCAGTAGGGACATTTATGTTAGGCTACTACGGTGCCAATTGAATGCGCCTAGCACTATAGCTAATATTGGCAAATAGCAGATTAGTTCTAGCTATAAATCTTCACTTTAGGTGTTTCGTGCAACCATTCTTGGAAGTATGAATGCCTTTTTTTGTCAGGACTAGAATGCCATTGTTTCAGGACTAGTGTTTTATGGATATTTTTGTTCTCTTTTAGGACGCGGACTTAACAAATATATCAGCACACCACAAACACATCTTCTTAAGGATTCTGGTTTAACATGGAGGCCTCACAGTGTTGATTCTGCTCGTAGCCTTCGTTCACATTTTTGGACTTATATGGGCGATCTGTATGTGAACAACAATCGCATTGATGAGAAACTCTACTGCAAACTCTGCTTTGAAGCTGAAATGAAGAAAGATCATGGAATGCTATCAAAAGTGTACAGCTTGGGAGAAAAAACATCAAGTGGAAACTTCCTTGCTCATGCAAAAGCTGCACACAAGGAGAGTGCAATATTTCTCAAAGACCAATCGAGCAAACTGACTAACTGGATCCAAACTGTGCCTAAAGGAAGCCCAGCTACTTCCCAGTTTGATGTTAATCGTGACATCGTGTTGTGGCTGTGCCAAGACCTGCTTCCTTTTGAATTATTAGAAAAGGAAGGTTTCCAAGCTTTCAACAAGAAAAATGTCCATCTGAATTTGCCAACCAGTAGAGCCCTTGCAACAACAGCCCTGCCTGATGTCTACATGGGTTTGAAGTCCAAAGTCAAAGAACAACTGGCAGACATGGTGAGTGGTACTATAATGTTAGATGGCTGGACTGATGCACACCATCGATACCCATATGTTGGTGTGAGAATCTGCACTGTAGATGCAAACTGGAATTTCCCTCTGTTTACACTTTGTGTTAAACCTGTAGAAAGTCACACATCAGAAAACCTTACAGTGTTTGTAAGGGAATTACTTGATGAATTCCTCCCCAATGACAGAAATGTGCTGCTCTTTGACACAACAGATGGGGCAGCAAATATGATTAAATTGTCTCGGTTACTGGGCCATGAGAGAGTAACATGTGTAGCACACTGTTTACACAACTTACTCATAACAGACACTCTTACGAAAATCCCTGAAGCGCAAGTCTTAATTTCCCAATGCAAAGACATTGTCAGTGCACTGCACTTCAAGGCACATCTAATAGAGGAATTTAGGTTGGAGCAGAAAGAAGCAGACACATTTGCCAAGATTCAAGACCTGCAGCATGAAATTGATGCAGATTCCAATGATCCAATTGATGAGATGGATGATGCAGATGATTGGCAGCTGGGAACTAAGAATTCAAAACAGGGCCCACAGACACACAAAACACTGAAGACCACAGTGCCAACACGTTGGAACAGTGTCCTCAACATGATCAGAAGCCTCGTCAGCTTGGAGACAGAAGTCACTGAAATCCTGAAGAGGATAGGAAAGCCCTTGTTATGCCCCCTTCCTGATGACATCAAGCTACTTGGTAACTTAGTTAGCTTTTTGGAGGACTTTGAGAAATTCACACTGATTTTAAGTGAAGTCAGTCCAAACCTGAGTGCCATACCACTAATCAGGGCTCGAATCAAGAAAATCTGTACAGTGACTCCCAGAGATCCACCACTAATGAAGAGAGTCAAAGAACGAATAATGAAGAATATGGACAAACGAATCCCCATGTCAGATCTGGTTAGAGCCGCTGCAGTGTTTGATCCAGCTGTCAGAGATATCGCTATGACGAAGGATGAAAGCAGGGAACTGCTGCAGAATCTCCATGAGAAACTGAACTCCTCCAGGTGACATTGACATTTCAGTGTACTTGCTAACCACATACTTTCTTTTCTTATGTGTTTGATTTTGCATTTGCCTTATGCATATATTTCACTTTTCAGATTCAGTTCAACTGTGTTTGGGGTTGGAGATGAGACGACTACGGATGGTGGTTCTGGTGGCCCTTCTGGCGGGGATGGTGACCACGATGTGGGAGGAAGCGCAAAACGCCTGCGACTAGAATTGTTAGCAGAGGCGCAAGAAGATGCAGAAGCTCATTCTTCAAATTGTATCCTTGACCAAGAGATAGATGCTTTTCTGGCCATGAGAACAAGAGACCAAGGAGCACTGGACTTTTGGCAAACACATAGCAATACTTTCCCCATACTGTCCGCTATGGCCCGGTGCTACCTCTCCATTTCACCAGGGAGTGTGCCGGTAGAATGCATGTTTAGTTCCACTGGCCTTCTGCTCAATGGTAGACGATCATCACTTGCTCCTTCAAGGTGTAATATGATAAGCTTCATCCATGATAATGCCAAGTTATTGTATACAACTTAGCTTAATTACATTTAGCCCAAACACAACACATTGTAGGCTACTTGAAAGTTAATAATGAAAATGTAGTAGCATACATGTAACTAAATAAATATGTACATAATTTGTGAAAGTACAATCTGGTGAGTTTTTTTTATTACATTGTATTGCATTTTGTAGAAATATGGAGAAAGTCATGCATTGCTTGGAAATATTGAGATCTAGTAAATCAGTATAACATAGACTGATCTGTAGACATGAAGTGGCAGCTTAAGCCATTTGCAGCCATGAACATTTTGGCGGCTGCAGCAGCCATTTAGGTTTTGGCTGAGCCGGCTAGCCAGCCAATAACTTCATCAGCCAGCCGTTATTCTCAAAACAAATGGCTTCGGGGTCTATTACAACATGATATTGTTCATCTCTATATCTTCTAAAGTACAGTTACACAGTACACAAGTGCATATTTTTGTGTCCATCTTTGTGTGTGTGTGTGTGTGTGTGTTCCAGATCCTGCAGCAGCCCCCACTCTGACTGTGGTGTCTAAGTGGTCCAGCAGTGACTCCTGTAATGTGACTGTAAAGTGCACAGGACTCAACGTGTCTCTGATCTCCAGCTGTAACGGCACCTTCTGCTCTCAGGAGGGAGGAGACACGTCCCTCTCCATCTCTCTCAACCACAACACCGTCTCCTGTAACCATAGCAACCCAGCTAGCTGGAACCAGACTACCATGGACCTTAGTCCACTCTGTCCACTGTACAGTGGTGAGACTACTACAACACTAAACATAAAGTATACCGAGTGGTGACATGTGCAAACAATGTGTCCAATCTTTCAACCTCTCTTGCCAACAGAACAAAAAAAAAACCTCATGTCCATTTCTGAAAACAAATGTGCTGATCACCATTGAGCCACTTGTCTGTGTTTTCTTTTCTCTTCAGGAGGAAGCTGGACTCATACCCACAGAGGGAGGACTGCAATGACTATTGGAGCAATTCCAACATTTGTAGTTATGTTATGCTGTATAATCAGTGTTGCAGTTATTCTTTGGAAGCTGATGAAGAAAAAATGTAAGACATCTCTAAAGGATCGGTGTGCCAAATCAAACTGCTAGTCTGGCTATCACCATACTAAGCTCAATCTTTTAAGATTGAACATTAGTATGGGGAGGCTGCGCTTTGTTTCTACTGGACAAGAGGCGTGATCAATTTGCATCGTTCAAATGACTCCATACGTTTGGATAGTCCTTCGACCAATCAGACCAACAATTCTGTGCGTCTTTTGGATGAGCTAGTTTTTGATTGGAGCCAAAGGTTCTGGCAAGGAATAGAGGAGATAGATGTGTAGGTTTCCAGCCTGAGCTGCCGGGAAAATCTGAATTTGCCGGAAGTTCAGGCAGGGTTCACCCAGCCTAATGAAGCACTGACATATCAACACATTTCTGTATTTTGTGCAAGAAATTTAGGGGCTATTAGAGACATGTGAATTAGGCATGTCAGTATCGCTAAGAAGGAGCGCTAAGATACGGGTGTTTACCAAACGCGTTCTTAACTGCCTTCTTAGGAGAACCTTAAGATCAAGCCAAAGAAGCTTCTTAACACTAGAAGCGCCGCGCCGTTCTGACCCACTTATACCTAGAAGCGCCGCGCCCCGGTCATTTGACCGCTTTGACGACCTACTAGAAGCGCCGTGCTGGTGTGAACTACTTAAAGCGCGGCGAGGCGGTCTAAAGACCGCTGAGTCCTTAGACTGGGAGGCTGTTACTTACACATAATGATAGCTATGGCGCTTCGTGCACGAATCAAATCGTTTGGTCATAAATTTGTCAGACCGTGTTGTTGATAGTCTGTGGTTGTTTCATTATGACATAGCCTACAGCATGTTTGAGTTATCTGTTCATTTATTTGTGTTGATTTGTGTTGTTTGAGGTAAAAACTCTGGAAGAGTTCTTGAACAAACCTTGAGCAAACTTGACTTTCAACTTTTTCATAGTATTTATTTTTTTATATTTCGTTTTTACATTTTGTATGCTACTTAGAAATGTTGGCTATTTTAAAACGGAGGCATACGCGTTCTGTGATTAGGAGCCTGACCCGACGGGAGGGGAAGGATGAAAAATGTCGACCCAACACCGATGTTGTTGGATCACGAGATCCGTAACCCGCAGTTCGGGTTTGGGCAGATAATCTAAGCTCTAAAATGAATGGGTGGCTAGTTCTAATTCACTCCCCAAATTCACTTCTATTCATTTAATAGGTAGCCTATAGGCTATGTTCGCGCCACCGAAAATGATCGGACCTGGAACAAAGAGCCTAATCTAGTCTGGTTTCAATTACACAGTAGCCAGGATTTCATGCCGCATTTTACAGGCTACCGCAGCTACTTTCTAAAACAATGTTCATTAATTTAGGGAGAAGCATCTTAGGGTCTACCTGCCTCGGAGGGAGGGAGATAGAGAGAGCAGAAATGCTGAGCAGGCATAGGCGCGAGAAGTATTAAAAATGATGAGTGAAAAAGATATTCTCCGTTTTGCGAATGTGTAGCTATGTTTCGATGTCTGCTGAAAAAAAGCTATAGGCCTATTGTTTCTACAATTTAAGCTAACTTCTACGTGAATTCGTGATTCAGAATTAACACACACATTAACATCGTGAGGAGACAGAGCCGTAGCCCACTGGTTAGAGCTTCAGCCCCTACGTCAAAGAGTTGCTGGTTTGATCCCCGGCCTGTGTATGGCAGAAGTTCTTTTGAGCAAGGCATCAATAAAGTATATTCTAGTATTCTATTCTTTTCTATTCACACAACTACACGCACGCTGGCGAATTCGAACATTCTAAAACGCGCATATGCGATGAAACATGATTGTGCATTCTTCCGCGAGTTGCATGTAAACAACAAACAGCCAGCCTACAGCCTATGCAGGAGGCAGAGAGGGGGTGGGGAGGCAGTTGTCAATGCCGCAGTGATGTCTGTCTGATGCCCCCCCCCCCCCCCCTCCGTGAACTAGACGTGTATGGGGGAGGGGGAATGATCGGTTTAAAATAGGCTATGTTTGCAATGGATAGTGTGTTATGTATAGACCCCGAAGCCATTTGCTTTTAGAATAACGGCTGGCTGATGAAGTTAGTGGCTGGCTAGCTGGTGTCGTGGAAAGAAACACTGACTTTAACTTAACTTTAAATCTAACTTAGCACTCTGAACAAAAACCGGCGGAGAATGATCTGAGATGAGAAGTAGCCGCTTGTGGCCTTTATTCGCAGAGTCCTCCAAGACACAACTCTGAACAAGCAGAGCCTAAGTGTTGCCAAGCAGGAGTCACGAATGATGGATGCCCTCTGCAGCGGGATGTCCATGACCCAGGCCTTGGGGAGAAGGTGCGCACGTTCTGAAGAATCTCCCTTTGGGACAGGGGTTTTAAGTGTCCCCACAACACCTCCTTTGTTTACTTCTGGCCAATCTTGCCCAGGTGTCTTCCCATTATGTAAATAGGAGACCCTTGTCTTCCAATCAATATAAAAATAATATCATACGTGGATGAGGCCACTTGGCCTGCCCCTTAAATGATTTAATTACTCTACAGTAGGCCTGGGGCTACAATGGGCCCGGTTCATGACCGGGGCATGACTGCTCAGCTGTGTGTGTGTGTGTGTGTGTGTGTGTGTTAGGAGGCGTGTGCTAGGTGGTGTGTGTGTGTGTGTGTTTATGTGTGTGTGTGTGTGTGTGTGTGTGTGTGTGACATCATCCTTCTGCTCCTGCCCGGCAACACATGAGGCCTACATGAAAATTTACCACACTGGCTCAGCCAAAACCTAAATGCTGCTGCAGCCGCCAAAGTTTTCATGGCTGATAATGGCTTTAGTTGCCACTTCATGTCTACAGAACATGCAACTGAGTCCTGTGTAGCCTATCGTAGCAACGAGCACAATACTGATGTGGTGTATCCAGTGGGAATCGTTTATAGGCTATCGTTTATTTTTCGCGTGTGTCTCTATGATATCATTATTTTTAGATGCAAAAAGTCTAACTGGCTTAGCCAAAGTTTGTCAGATGGCAGCTCAATTTGGCTTAGAAAATTATTGGCTGGCGAAATTATTTTTCGTTAATGGTAAACAGTACTGTGATTCATCCGTTTATTTCAGATAGTTTGTTATTAAAAACCATTAACAAAAAATAAATGTTCGTCGACGTTGAAAACGGTCAGTGAATTCAGTCAATATGAGCTACAATATCTCGCCCCTGCCGAGTTGTGAACCCGGGCCCCCTGCGTAGCAGTCAAGGGAGTTAACAATGCGCCACTTGACGTTTTGTTCACTCCTGAATTGGAAATAGGATAGGTCTTTGACGCGACATAACTCAGTCAGTCCAGCAAATATGTAAGAAAATGCTTATACATTAGTCTGAGCTTTAAAAGATAGCCTACAAATAGAAGATAAGATATACAACTATGAATGTACGTAGGCATACGCGCCCTATGTACATAAATAGGCTACGACGAATTTCAACTGAAAATATTTTTTACACATGTAGGCCTGCCTAATAGAACAACGTAGCAACGTTTTCAAAACAAATTCACATTTTACCACTGTAAATCGCCTCCATAGACTATACCATGTAAATGAAAAATAGTTATTAAAATAAATCACATATATAATACATATTGCACATATATAAACTATATGTTTTATGGTAAAATATTATTCTCATGCCCGACAGGAAACCCTTGCGACATCTGCTGTGAGAAAAGAGAATAGCAGCCTGGACAAACATGGCCGAACGCGAGACAACATAGTGTTGTCACATGGCAAAATAGCTCTAAACTAGCTTGTACCGGTGAGCTTGACAAAACAAAACACGCGTATTTAGGAAAAGTCGTGAACGTAGGGTCCTGGAATTTAATCGAGTGAAAAGATTTTTTTTTTTTGTAATCACTGCGGTCAAAAGACCGCAGCCCGTTAGTTCTAGGTATATCTAGGTCAAACCTACACGGCGCTTCTAGTAATGCGCGTCAGCGGTCAAATGACCGGCACTTGGCGCTTCTAGTGTTAATATTTGACTTACCTTCAAAATTGTCGATGTAACTATACATCTTGAATCCTTTCTCCCGTTTACTCCGTGGAGTGGATGATGCCGCCTGAATAATTCGGTGGACATCGTTCACCGTGATCTTTGGCAAATCTTGTAAACATCGACTATAGAAAAGCGTCATCTTCAGGATCCAACTGGAACATAGGCTACTCTTTGCCGGAAATGGGTTAGCTTACCGGAACTAAAGCGGAAATTGTGAACGTTCTAATCGTGCAGCTAGGCTTTACCCTATCAAACAGTAGGCTATACCGTAGGCTACACGCATTTTCACTGATCTTGCGAATGACTTTCCGTCATGGTTTTCGTGCAGGCTCACTCAGCTTCTTATCCAAACATTACGGAAAATCTCCCCTCGAACGTTAGCTTCCCTCCAACTGACATGCTAACTATACTTCTTTACGAGAAACCAACGTTATATACGAGGAAGAAGTGAATTAGTTTTGCCTTCGATACCCTATATAGAATTCACAGAAGCTATAAGGGCGACACAGGGCACATGTTACATGAAGTTATGGGATCGCAAAAAAAATCTGCAATCTATGGCCGTCCATGGGAGTTAGCAGAGCGTTGATCACCAGCTCATTTCGTGTTTCTACTTCCGGGAATATGCCTGCCCCCTTGGCTTGGAAGTCTGGGGTAAGCTGGCTTTATAAATCCTGCGAGTGTGAATGGTCTTAACTTTGTTTATTTATTATTTTTTCCAAGATATTATCATTATTATTTGATGTAAAGATATTTTATGACATCTCAGCTATTTATTTTGAGATCGTTTATGCAAATGAGCATAGTAATATCATGTGAATGGATCAAATGTTATCTGAATAGCCATTTGCCTGAGTGTTAATGGGTGCATTATCTTCAGGATGCCAGCTACGTGTGTGTGTGTGTGTGTGTGTGTGTGTGTGTGTGTGTGTGTGTGTGTGTGTGTGTGTGTGTGTGTGTGTGTGTGTGTGTGTGTGTGTGTGTGTGTGTGTGTGTGTGTGTGTGTGTGTGTGTGTGTGTGTGTGTGTGTGTGTGTGTGTGTGTGTGTGACTGACTGCCCTGTCTGCTGTCTTCCAGGTATGTTTGCCTTAAAACTAAGATTTGTCATGTATCTTATTACTGGTTTATTTCATGTCTTTTGTTTAGTTGTATATTACTATACGATCACGTTTATTTCACACGGGAGCTTATTGACTAGCTAATATAGATTACTGAACAGTATGTAGCATGCTTTAGCTTATTGTATGCATGTATTTTTATTCTCTTGCGCTTGGAAGTCTGGAAGGGGGATGTCAGCTATCCCTGCTCAACTGCGTGTGTGTGTGTGTGTGTGTGTGTGTGTGTGACTGACTGCCCTGTCTGTTGTCTTCCAGACAGGAATAAAGTGCTGACAAATCTACTCTGCGCCTGTCCTGCATTACTTCTTGCCATATAAAGACTATTAGTTTCATAAATCATGTAACTGATTAGAGTCGGTTACACTTTGGTATTCACGTCAATAGTGGCATATTTTGCACGCCCAAAATGTTTGGAGAGGCAGAGCTCTTGTAATATGATGACAGAATCTTACGTAATAACTTTGTTTTTCAAGATAATTGTTTGGTCAGCCTATACTGTGGGCTAGATTTACACGTTGAGCTATACGCACACATAACCAGCTCCCGAGCAGTTTGGTTGGCAGCATGGTGATAGAGCATTTGTTGACAAGCCGAATTCTGCAGGAGGAGTTCTCACGTCTTGGGCAAACTCGGACTGCCTGCGTTGCGTGTGAAATGTATATTCCAGGTAGCCTACAGTAGTCTATAGCATACATTTCAGCATATCATATGAATATAATCTCATGGGTTTTATTTTTTTCAAACGGCAAAAGATCGCGTAGCTCATGTTTATAAGGCAGCGTCATTACCAATACTTACAGAATTAATATAATTCAATTGTTATAGGCCTATGGTAATGGCATAGGCTATATGGTCAATATTATAATATGAAGCAATCTGCAAAATAGAAAAGTCGATTTGCATTATAGCCTGTGGCAAGACACTTTTACCAGAAAAGTAAACAAACAAACATGACTCAGTCATTAGTTGGCCTAAAATATTATTTCTTTCTAATCGTGATTTACTTTCAAGAATGTAGGCTAGCCCCTACCAAACGTGTAGGCCTACACCCCATTTAGATTTAGTTTTTTGTCCAAATTTAAAAAGGGCTTCATCATAAATCGCTACTTCAACATTAGGCTGTAGCCGACAAAGTTTACACTTGTATCATAACACTTTCGGTTTTGTTGCTGCTTTGGCCATCAACTGTCTATTCAACATACACGCTATAGACCCTTTTCACATGATGTCAGCAGCTGGGTATCGGTTCGTCCGGTAGCAGTAATATACAGTCATTTAAGGGCGCTTTCACACCACTAATTCGATTATTTGGTCTGCTTCAGGCAGTGAAATTGTTATTATGTAGCATATAGACTCCAGTGAGGTCCGCTTTCACACCAGAAAACGAACCAAAATTGGCCTGATAGATTTTTCCTCAATGTTTATCTTACGGTAGAAATCGGCGCCAATTTTGACTCACTATTTTGACCTACAGTCTATGGTTTGGACCCCAGTTCGCGTTCTCACCAGAGGGACCGCTAGCCTGACTCTCGCCAGACCCTAGTAGTTCCGCCATGCTCCACCAGAGGCGTTTCGCTGAGCTCCACACAAGGGTCTGGACGCGAGGGCAATCCAAACCCCTGGCGGTTGCTCAAAAAATGAGCAACCAATCAGGAGCGCCGAAGCGAGTGTTTGATTCAAATAACAATGGCGGCACGCAGCGAGGAGTCTTGTGCTGACATTGATTCTGCTATTTCAACCGTTTTGTCGGATCTATCGAGTATTCATTCTTTAAAAGATTAACAGAGAATAGTTTTGAAGACATTTATTGGTGGCAAGGATGTTTTTACTCTTCTTCCGACCGGGTTTGGCAAGAGCTTGAAGAAGCCGAGCACGTCATTCAAGATAACAGGCAAGTGGTTTATCAAATCACATGCGAGGACATTTTACAAGGACCCGCCTTCAGAAATACATACCCTATCGAGAAGTCCCAGATCCTTGTGTGAAGCAGACAGCGAACTACAGGATCTGGCGAAAGTCAGGTTAAGGGACCGCACCAGAGGTCGACTTTTGGTGCGGAGTCAAGCGGACCGAGACCTCCTCTTTTTGGAGGTCTCGGTCCGCTTGTTTTGGTGCGCACCCGAGTGCGATTAATGCTTTCACACCAACGAAAAAGAACCAAACTAAGAGATTTTGGTACGAATGGACCGTTTGGTGCGCACCAAACGATGTTGGTGTGAAAGCACCCTAACTTTACTCTCAAATCAATGCAGCTACGAGAGCAATGATTGCAAACGATAACTGAACATAACGTTAATCCTAACGTTAGGAGACCCGTGCTATACATAGCAGCAAGTTCAGCTAGCAAACATATAGCAAGTTGGTTTGATATTGGATATTCGGATACTCAATGAAAGACCGTTCCTTATTTTGAATCTCTGTCGAATATCCAATATCAAACCAACTTGATCTTCGGTGAAGCTAGCTGAAGTTGCCGCTATATATTAAGGATTAGGCTACTGACTTTACTCTCTAATCAAGGCAGCTACGTGACGGCAATGATCGCCAACGATAACAAGAAAAATGAAGATAATAAATACACATGAAATATTAATCTTACCTCAAGAACTGTAACCGTATCACCATAGCTTTTGATTACGCCGGATGAACTGATACCCAGCAAAGCTTCAAAGCGGAAAGTGTCTGATATTAGCGTGAAAATGGTCTATTGGGCTGGCACTGAATTTGAGGAAGTGGTGGGGGAAGTGTAGCCTATGCCGTAAAGCAGTCGAATTTTGTAATTCTTTTTGGGCATGGATGCACACCTGAAATCCAAAGTTCCGTAGAACAGGTAAAAGCGATACAGACACCGTCAGGCTATGGCAGACGTGTCATTCAACCAATTGTAAATCAATGTACCATCACAAGGGTCTTGGAAATATATTATGAAGGTTAAAAAACTCCATGGTGTTACTCTAAAAATGTTGTAAGTTTCTTTGGTTAAAAAGCATTACCCAAATGTAATGTAATGTAATGTAATAAATAGAATAAAGAATTAAGATGCTGCATGTTGCAAAGGCAAAGTTCAACTTTTATGAACATAACACAGAATGTGTGTGTGTGTGTGCCCACATTTATTTAGATTTATCACACTTCTTTTTGATGTGAACAGTAATGACAGCAGTAACCATGGCGATTAGGACTACAGTCACCAGCAGGGTCTTCAGCAGACATGGAGACATTCCAACAGGGGGCGCCAAACCACCTGAAATGGGACAGAATCACAACGTTAATGAAGTATGGGTATGTTTAGTGTGGGGTATTCCTTCCATATTCATAAACAGATGTAAAAGTCTTTAGAAATTAAAAGTCCTGTCATGTATTGGTTCTACTTGTGTGCTTAACACAGGTGATACCAGTAATTAGCTGATCTACCTGGCCTAAGTGGCAGACTTTTACTTTCTGAAGCCGGATTTTTACTCTGTTTTTAAGTATATGTCTTGTCATGGTAACATGGTTGCTTTCTTATTACACATGTAAAACTACACTCTGAACAGAAGAACAAATGTATTTGTAAGTCATGCTGCATCCATGCATTGCCACCTCAGTCATATGTGTATTGATTGTCTTTTATACTGTATCTTGCGTATTGCACTTGTGTTTGAAATAGTGTAAACATTGTGTCTATGTGAGTTAGTATGTCTCACCACTGTACAGTGGACAGAGTGGACTAAGGTCCATGGTGGTCTGCCTCCAGCTAACAGGGTTGCTATGGTTACAGGAGACATGGGTGGTGTTGAGAGAGATGGAGAGGGATGTGTCTCCTCCCTCCTGAGAGCAGAAGGTGCTGGAGCTGGAGCTGGAGATCAGAGACACGTTGAGTCCTGTGCAGTTCAGAGTCACATTACAGGAGTCACTGCTGGACCACTTAGACACCACAGTCAGAGTGGGGGCGACTACAGGCTCTGGAACACACACACACACACACACACACACACAGAGTCAGAGTGGGGGCAACTACAGACGTTGTAACACACACACACACATACACAGAGACGCACACACGCACACTTACATAAATTATGAAGAGGAATACTAAGAAGCATGTTCATATCATGCCCCTTCTTGAGAAATATTATGCTCTCACCCAGGACAGACAGTCTGTGTTCAGCAACAGTCTCTTTTGGTTTTCCATGTGGAGCCCTCTCTGCTGTGTAGAGTCCAGAGTCATTCTTCTGCAGATCCTTCAGCCGCAGGGAGAAGGTGTTCTTATCAAACTCTGCTCTGTCTTTATACGCACTGTTATAACTCACATAACTGTTTTCTTGGATGTACTCAACAACATCTTGATTCTGGAAAATCCATGTAATTTGTTTTAAGTCCTTTTTGTTTTCATGTCCTGTCACATTCAGAGTGACTGATCCTCCCTCCAGCACAAACAGCTCAGCTGCAGACACTGTAGAGACACAACAGTGATGAGCATCATGAGTGAGACAGCGGGTCTAAGAGTTCAAGTTCAATGCCATTATGGCATAAAGTCATTTATACTTTGCTACACTGTAAAAAACTAGTTATCAAACCTTATGTTACCATTACATGAAACAGTCTACAGTAGTTCTGAATGAAACACATATTGGCTCCGTTCGAATCGGGAAAAACTGCTGCCTTCTAAGATATCTAACTAGAGAGCAAGGCAGCGAAGGCCGTTCGAAACCGAAAAAACGATTTTCGCTGCCTTCTAAGATATCTTAGAATTCCTGAATAACGGTCAATTTTGAAGGCAGCTTCGATGTACACTTCAAGCTCCCTTCTACCCATAATCCTTTGCGGTCACGTCTGAATCTCTGGTGTAAACAAAACAAACATGGCTGCCGATATCGGTAAACGACTGCCGAATCTGTTGAAATGTCATTTGTGTGACGTTATTTAGCTTGGATTTGTGGAAAGTAGATTGAAAATAAATGATTTACTACCTGGTTATACCATTGTTGTACCCACTAATAACGCCTGGTCTGAGATATTAGCTGCCAGTGAAACTATTTTATACCGTTAGCCTGCTAGCTTACGTAGGCTAATTTAGTTTAACGTCAGGCTATTGCTAACGTCATACCGTAGTGTTAACCAAAGATTCTAGAGTGCTACGCTCATTTTTAAACGACGCGTTTAATCTAAAGTCATGTCTAGTTAGAGAGCTCTCTATTTAGGGAGGGAGGCAGTAGGCAGCTGCCCTCCGATTCGAACGGAGCCATTGTGTTCAAATAGTCATTCCAATGGAGTAATTCACCTTTTCAAATTGAATCAAGTAAGGTAAGCGTATATACTGTAACCTGGGTGGCAGCCTAACTTAGCCCCGCCCTGCAATAATCCTGCAAACTGAATTTCGTTGTCATGTGTGAAGACAATAAAGGCATTCTAATTCCTTTTTTCATATAGTATTTTAGCTTACCGTATGCGATTCAATTAGGGAAATTGATTACTCAATTGGAATGACTATTTGAAGACAATGAGATTGTGTCTCATTCAAAACCAGATGTTTTATCTAGGGCTAATTCTCATGTAACATGGCTTGATAAATTGTACAGCTCTGACTTTTCTTTTTTCCCATCTAAGGAGAGTGACTTTTCTACAGTGTATCTACAGTAAATGGCTTTTTCTCCAGTGTATATAAAGAAAATGACAAAGAAGACAATATTTACCACTGATGCACAGTTCTGTCCTAAGTGTTCAAGACTAGCTAAAACCTTCGCCGCCTTCTTAATTTTCTTCTTGAAATGTGAAGTGGTGGCATTACAGAGATGAGCTAGCGTGTGCTAGCCTGAAAAGTTGTAGGTTCAATTCCCGGCTTCCACTGTCGTGCCCTTGAGCAAGGCACCTAACCTCCAGCTCCAGGGCCCTTGTATATCATTGACAAATGTAAGTCACTGAACAAAGCTTCTGCTAAAATGAACCCAACAACCCTAAACACAGCACAACGTGAGCTGTCCCTAAACAGAAACTGTCCCTGTGACTGTAGAGTGGTCAGCTGCAACAGATGCTGAGCCTGCACACACACACACACACACACACACACACACAGGAAGTGATAGCTTATGTCATAGGTATCGATAATTTGGAATACATACTGTAGGCCAATAAACCTTCTATATTTCGCACACACATGCAAACACAGACCCAAACACACATACACACACACACAGTAGATATCCAGCACAGTCGGTAGGCATGTGGTCATTCACTGTGTCTGACCTGTAGGCCCAGTGGTGCTGATCAGTCCAATGAGAAGCAGGAGAAACATCACGACCCGGAAGATTCTGATCAGCGTCGATCTGTTGATCTGATGTAGCCAGACGCCTCGTCTGTTTACATGAGCTGATCTCTGCGCTGTGATTGGCTGATCTACTCACATGAGCTGATCTCTATGCTGTGATTGGTCTGTGGTGGCATCTCTCCTCCTTGTTTCTCTTCTGTAATGACCTTTAGCCACGCCCCACACACCACACATTAATGTAAAACAGAAGACAGAGTTCCTCTATATCAATGTCCCACAACACATTCTCCAGACATACAGTATATTCATATGAAGTACTTTATTGTCCTGTAGGAAATGTGTGCCAGTGTAACAGAACGGAATATTTCCTCTATGTTAGTGTCCACCCTCAAGCTAGAAGGTCGTTTGCCAGCTAATTACATCCTGTGAGGTTCGTATCTAAAAGCTTGCTGATGGCCTGTCCAACTGGCTGGTTCCTGCTGAACCTGCTGAATCCACGAACAGCAGCACCTCGGATCAGGAGTCAAGCGAGCTAACAATCGAGTTAACAATCGAGTTAACAATCGAGCTGAAAGTCCAGGCCACTAGCTATCATGCCTGCAGCATTCTTGAGTCGTTGGGGAGTGAGGTCTCCATGCTCAATGTCTCTTTCAGCCAAGGGGCCCTTGTGTTGGGCTGAAAAAGGTTGAAGACCTCTGTTGTACAGTTGTTCTGATGTTCTTCTGACTGTCCTAGATGCGTTGATTTCAGGCTGTGGCAGAATGGTTTTCACAGAATGACAGAATGTTTATAGAGACGAGGTATTCTGTATGTGCATACAGATTAGGCCGCTGTAGATGAATTGGAAAACTAAAGTGAAATTTAAAAGTCCAAAGAGCATCTCTGTTTGGCCTGTAATGCCTGAGACATGCTAGGGCTTTGAGTTGACTGTTGAGACATGTCAGATCACGTGGCCTGGGGACTTCTGGTTAGATGCAAGCTGTATTTTGTTGTCTCTGTACTTGTACTCTGCTCAATGACAATATTGAATCTAATCTACTCTAATGCACGTACGCTTGTACGCATGCACACACACACACAGTATGTGCATACAGATTAGGCCGCTGTAGATGAATTGGAAAACTAAAGTGAAATCTAAAAGTCCAAAGAGCATCTCTGTTTGGCCAGTAATCCCTGAGACATGCTAGGGCTTTGAGTTGACTCTGTTAGTAATGCCTGAGACATGCTAGGGCTTTGAGTTGACTCTGTTTGGTCTGTAATGCCTGAGACATGCTAGGGCTTTGAGTTGACTCTGTTTGGTCTGTAATGCCTGAGACATGCTAGGGCTTTGAGTTGACTCTGTTTGGTCTGTAATGCCTGAGACATGCTAGGGCTTTGAGTTGACTCTGTTAGTAATGCCTGAGACATGCTAGGGCTTTGAGTTGACTCTGCTAGTAATGCCTGAGACATGCTAGGGCTTTGAGTTGACTCTGCTAGTAATGCCTGAGGTTGCTTTCACACTAGGTCCGTTTAAGTGGACCGGACCCGAGTGCGGTTACTTCTACCGTAGTTGGTCTGTGTTCACATTACATGTTTGTCTGCGCACCCGGGTCCGTTTTCGTCATAAGCACCATGCTTAGACACAAACTTCGAGAATTCTGTTTACAAATATCACTTGGCAACACAGCAGAAGGCAGTGCAATGAAGAAGACAAAGGTAAAGATTATTTAGATTCTTCACAACGTTTGCTTAGCAACCTGCTCCAGGGTTCTAGCGAACCGGACCCAAGACCACCTTTTCAGGCGGTCCCGGGTCCGCACCCGAGTTCGGTACGGTTGCGTTCACACATCAAAAACAGCCGAACCATCGGCCCAAACGTACCCGGGTCCGGTCCAGCGGACCTAGTGTGAATGGGCCCAGAGACATGCTAGGGCTTTGAGTTGACTGTTGTGTTCCAGGCCTCTGTTCTAGCCACAAACTCTGAGACGTGTCAGATCACATGGCCTGGGGACTTCTGGTTAGATGCAAGCTGTATTTTGTTGTCTCTGTACTTGTACTCTGCACAATGACAATATTGAATCTAATCTATTCTAATGCACGTACGCATGCACACATGCATGCACACACACACACACACACGTATACACAAACATACAAACATACTGTACATACACACATGCACACACACACACACACACCCACTTTCACACCCACACAAACACACAGATATAAACATGCTCATCTCCAGTCATCTCTAACAACTGCAAAAGCAGAGAAGTACAACACGATATACAGAGTGTGTGTGTGTGTGTGTGTGTGTGGACGTGGTAATGGACTCAGTTGCATAAAGACAGCTTAGTGAGAGGATGTGGCTTCAACTGTTGCTGTACTCTCGTGACTGGACTCAACAGAGACCTCCTTTAGGAGAAGAAGAACATTGTGTCTGCGTCTCTAATTGATCTTACGAGAGAACTGAAAGTTACTGTCTTGTGAGGACTGATGACCCCTCTAAACCAATAGATTACATTAGATTAAACTTTATTGTCATTGTGCAGAGTACAAGTATCTCCATCTGCAAAACACTTCTGAAGACCCAGCTCTTCAGGGAACATCTCCTCTCGTAGCACTACTTACAACTAGTCCTGCTCATCCTAGATCCTTAACACCTAATTGTACTATATTTGCCACTTGTCTGTTTCAAAACAGCACTCACTGAGGCACTATTACCTCCACCTAGGAGGTTATGTTTTCATCAGGGTTTGTCTGTTTGTTTGTTTGTTTGTTCTTTTAGCAAGACAACTCAAAAACGTATGGATGGATTTCGATTACATTTTCAGGAAAGGTCTGAAATGACCTAAGGAACTAACAATTCATTTTAGGGAGTGATCCGGATCACCGTCTGGATCCAGGAGGCCCTTGGAGAGACAGGAAGTGAGTGGGAGAGAGTTGGAGTGGGATCCGGAAAGGACCACGGGGCGGGAATGACGTCACCAGGTTACAGATGTCTCATGGCACCAGGTTACAGATGTCTCATGGCACTTTACACTTTAAACATTTAGAGAGACGTCACCAGGTTAGAGATGTCTCATGGCACTTTACACTTTAAACATTCAGAGAGACGTCACCAGGTTACAGATGTCTCATGGCACTTTACACTTTAAACATTCAGAGAGAGCCCATGAGTGACAGGAGTGAGGAAAAACTATTGGAGATACAGTACATATAGGAAGAAACAATGTACTTGAAAAGATCCACGACTTAAGGGCCCAACCCATCTTTCTAGGGTCATTTACAGTACTGTAAGGTCATGTTTAGTGTCAGAAAGTTCAAATACTCCAGTGTAGGGAATAAATTGTCCATAGGAATTAGGAATTGTTTCTATCATACAGGTAGAGATTATATTAAAGGAACAATTTGCCTTTTTTTTCATATTAAACTACGTTATTCCCTTAACTAAGACAAGTTGATACATACCTCTTGCGTTTCGATGTGTGCACTCAAATGCTGGCGTGCAGCGCTACTTTGATAGCACTTAGCTAGCCCAGTTCATTCACTCGGATCCAAACAGAGATGAAGTTAGAAGTGACGAAACACCTTCACTACAGTTACACTAGTAGTTACATGACGAAGTATGGTGAGACAAAATAAAACGTGGCACTTTTATAGGCAAGTAAGAAGGATAACTATCAGTAGTCGAGTTGAGGGGGGATGGCATCCCCCTTTGGAATTGATATGGTCAAAATCACTCCCCCTCTGAAACGGCCATCCCCCTCCCCATCCCCTGTAATTTTTTCAATGAATGTGGAAATATCACCACTATTTCATTTTCAACATTTAGCTTTTTCGCACATCGAGGCTAAAATACTGTGGACGAGGGGCATGCTCCTCCTATTGTCACGGCAATCAGCGACATCTAGAAGCAAGCAGCTTTCTTTTACTGTCTATGCGCATGACAGGTGATTTCATTCAGCAGCATCATGGCCAAGTGACAAGCAAAGTTTGATCTAAGGGACGTCGGCTTCATTAAGAGGACAAAAAGTTGATGAATTAGAAAGAGTACATTTATACTCAAACCTGAAACGCCCAGTCTCCTTTGTTTGCTAAAGTGAAGGTAGCCTATCTAGCCCGCTAGCGAGAGCTAGGTGTTCACTCCAGCTGTTTCTGAACAAACTTGCCATAATGTCAATGGAAAGGATAGGCTACCGTAGCGGCTCATGGTGAGCTAACGCAATGTTGTCCAACTTTTTAGTTCATCTTGTTGAGAGTGATGTATGAATGCATCGTCACTCACACGAAATAATAGTTTTGTAGTGTGCGGTTCTGCAAATAGGCTAGACAATGTCACGAGGTGGCTGAAGAGTCAATCGTCTGAACATCTGTTCATCTTTAGAATTATTATTCCGCTGTGCAGGAAGCCTATAGGCACAAAGAATACGCTTTTGTTTTGCATTTTTTTAAGGTAGAACGTAGGACTGAGACAGAGCTACAAAACATCCCACCAACATTGTTGTGTGGCAATTAAAGTTTCTGTTCTAGGCTACTGTATGGTGGTAGAATTAGAGTGAAAGCAAAAAGTCTCAACTTTTTTGTTGGTTCCATTAACTTGGCTAGATTGGTTTATAACAAGTCATCGTTGAATACATTATTTAATTGATGTCTGGTTCACTAATTCAGATCTGATAGATATTTAGTATATTCAAGTGATAATGTTACTCTGAACTGGGATCAATATTAGCAACTCGACGTAGACATGATCTAAAATGTTAGTGACACATAAAATGTACATGAATTGGAAGAAATGTAGGATTTGCCAATGTCCAGCAGGTCACGCTATAGATGGACTAGAATACAGGAAATTGCATCTTAAAAATTAAAACATTTCTGGGGGAGGACCCCCATACCCCCCACAAGACGAATTCCCAGATGTGCATTTTAAAATCCACCATCCCCCCTGCCATTTTTTAACAACTCGACTACTGATAATTATACTATATGGCGTAATAACACTTGGGAGCACTTCGCCTCAGTAATATCATCACTCTTGGATTTTCAGTTTCACTTTGGAGTGAGGATATTACTGCTCCTCAGTGTTGATCTCCACCCTCACACTCCTCAGTGTCTCTCTCCACCAGACACTGAAGAAGAAGGCAACTTTGGCAGGCCAGTGAACCTTTCTTCTTTTTCTATGAGCTTTATTTTGGCAATTTTCATAAGGAGTGCATTACCACCACCTGCTGGATTGTGGTATGATTGCAAGTGTACCCTGTAGCCTCGATCCTGCTTACAATGTCCACCGGGTGAATAAGGTGAATAGAACCAGGAGAGTGCAGGAGGAGGAACACTGATCTGAAACTATGATTTGCTGGTGTGTGTGTGTGTGTGTGAGTGTGTGAGAGTATAAGTGTGTGAGTGAGTGTGTGTGCGAGTGAGTGAGTGTGTGAGTGTGTGTGTGTGAGTGAGTGAGTGTGTGAGTGTGTGTGTGTGAGTGAGAGAGAGTGTATGTGTGTGTGTGTTATTTTCTTATTTCTTATTTTATCATTCTTAACTTATATGCCCCCCCCCTTACCTGCTCAGGGACTGGCAGATGGAAATTAGCTGTTAGCTATAATCTGGTGCGAGTTGGTCCCTGCTTTAAATAAACCAAATAAACTAAACTAAACTGAACTAAAAATGGCCATCATTCTGAAAAATGTGTGTGTGTGTGTGTGTGTGTGTGTGTGTGTTTAGTCTCTCTCTGATTCCGCTGTGGTCAGTGCTGACTGCAGGGCCCTGGTGATGAGAGTGTGTGTGTGTGTGTGTGTGTGTGTGTGTGTGTTTAGTCTCTCACTGATTCCGGTGTGGTCAGTGCGGACTGCAGACTCCTGGTGATGAGTGTGTGTGTGTGTGTGTGTGTGTGTGTGTGTGTGTGTGTGTGTTTAGTCTCTGTCTGATTCTGATGTGGTCAGTGCGGACTGCAGACCCCTGGTGATGAGTGTGTGTGTGTGTGTGTGTGTGTGTGTGTGTGTTTAGTCTCTCTCTGATTCCGGTGTGGTCAGTGCTGACTGCAGACTCCTGGTGATGAGTGTGTGTGTGTGTGTGTGTGTGTGTGTGTGTGTGTGTGTGTGTGTGTGTGTGTGTGTCTAGTCTCTCTCTGATTCCGGTGTGGTCAGTGCTATCTGCAGAGCCCTGGTGATGAGAGCTACAGACAGCAGCAGAGCCTTCAGACTCACAGGAATCAGCAGGTACAGAGATGCATCAACAGGGGGCGCCCCTGCACAGGAAACACACACAACATCATCATCAACAACACACACAACATCATCATCATCATCAACACACACAACATCATCATCAACACACACAACATCATCATCAACAACACACACAACATCATCATCAACAACACACACAACATCATCATCATCATCAACACACACAACATCATCATCAACACACACAACATCATCATCAACACACACACAACATCATCATCAACACACAACATCATCATCATCAACACACACAACATCTTCATCAACACACACAACATCATCATCAACACACACATCATCATCATCAACACACACAACATCATCATCAACACACACATCATCATCATCAACACACACAACATCATCATCATCAACACACACAACATCATCATCATCATCAACACACAACATCATCATCAACACACACAACATCATCATCAACACACACATCATCATCATCATCAACACACACAACATCATCATCAACACACACATCATCATCAACACACACAACATCATCATCAACACACACATCATCATCAACACACACAACATCATCATCAACACACACATCATCATCAACACACACAACATCATCATCAACATCAACACACACAACATCATCATCAACATCAACACACACAACATCTTCATCATCAACACACACAACATCATCATCACACACAACATCATCATCATCATCAACACACACAACATCATCAACACACACAACATCATCATCATCAACACACACAACATCATCATCAACACACACATCATCATCAACACACACAACATCATCATCATCAACACACACAACATCATCATCAACACACACATCATCATCAACACACACAACATCATCATCAACACACACATCATCATCAACACACACAACATCATCATCAACACACACATCATCATCAACACACACAACATCATCATCAACACACACAACATCATCAACACACACAACATCATCATCATCAACACACAACATCATCATCAACACACACAACATCATCATCATCAACACACACAACATCATCATCATCAACACACACAACATCATCATCAACACACAACATCATCATCAACACACACAACATCATCATCAACACACACAACATCATCATCATCAACACACACAACATCATCATCATCATCAACACACACAACATCTTCATCAACACACACATCATCATCATCAACACACACAACATCATCATCAACACACACAGCATCATCAACACACACAACATCATCATCATCATCATCAACACACACATCATCATCATCAACACACACAACATCATCATCATCAACACACACAGCATCATCAACACACACAACACTCTTCATCATCAACACACACAACATCTTCATCAACACACACAGCATCATCATCAACACACACATCATCATCAACACACACAACACTCTTCATCATCAACACACACAACATCTTCATCAACACACACAGCATCATCATCAACACACACATCATCATCAACACACACAACACTCTTCATCATCAACACACACAACATCATCATCATCAACACACACAACACTCTTCATCATCAACACACACAACATCATCATCAACACACACAACATCATCATCAACACACACAACATCATCATCAACACACACAACACACACACAACACTCTTCACATCATTGCACAGGAAACACACACAACATCACACTCACAACACTCTTCACATAGCATAGCAACGGCAGAACTGGCATACTGTATGTTTCACAAGAGAAGTGCTTGCTGTGTAAGTATCTCATTTTAAAACCATCCATATTGCTCTGGGCCCGTATTCACAAAGCATTTGATCTTACCTCTAGGGGTACTCCTAAATCGCACTAAAAAGATTTTAACTAGGAGTTTTCTCGTGAAAGTTATTCACAAAGCCTCTCTGACCTACCCTCAGCAAGGCAACAAACAATAATACTAATATGAGATAATAGCCCTGTTGCTATGGTATGGTTGACATCATGACTCCTGCACAAGCTTGATTGAATTGACCACCTTGATTGGCTGATGATTATAACGTGGGAATGCTGGCAGCAAGAACCTCCTCTATGATGACGAGTGACAGGTGACAGGTCTTATGGTGAGAATGTGTGTGCTGTAGCATACTGTGAAGGATGGAACATGATGAATAAATACGCCTAAATTAGTAAGGAGTAAGACAAAGCAAATACCCATGTAGCATAATGAAATACACTGAAAACGCTGAATCTGTATTCGAAACATTTGAAATGAATCTGTATGAAAACAACTTTGCAAAGAGGAGAAACAACTTAATTTGATTTAAAACTAGATGTACCGCATGGCGGTACAAAATATGACTGCCGCTCAGTTCTGCACATTCGCTCCACAAAAATAGATGACGCTTGTCCACTTGTCTGTGTCTCCTTTTTGTGCAATTTATATGCATATAGCTCCTACTCTTGCAACTCATATGTATATAAATGAGTGTGCATGTGTGAGTTTACTTGTGTGTCTGTGTGTGTGTGTGTGTGTGTGTGTGTGTGTGTGTGTGTGTATGTTCAGTATGTGTATTTATGTGTGGTTGTGTGCGTGCGAGTCTGTGTGTGTGGATGTGTGCACATGTGTGTGTGCGTACTGTACGTTTGTGTGTGTGCACGTGGATGTCAGTGTGTGCGTGTGTGTGTTCGTGTGTCAGTATTATCCTAAACCAGGGGGCAGGGCGGGGGTGGAGTGGCTCCCGGGGACCAAACAATTTTTTTTCCCTAAAAGTCTACTGGGGCTACATGCCCACCAAGTTTCATGTGCCCCGGTGTTACGGTGTCCCGGGAATCGTTGACCAAAAATTCAGAAAGTAGATGACAAGGAAACAGAAGAGGAATGAAGTGACACATTTAGTGCACATTAGTACACACAATGAGGATTTTGGTTGTTGGTGGTGTTATTGCATTATTGTATATGCAATCATTCCCTCACAATTAAGAGCCTATGTTCATTTCAAATGATCGCGACGTCAAATGCTACAAAAAGCGAGTTAGGATTGTTTGTGAATAGGTCTTCGTGAGATAAGAGTCCTCTGGACTTATTTTAAGCTAGACTTCTAGACTTAGGTGTTACTTTTACTGTTAAAATGCTTTGTGAATTACTCTTAGTCAAAAAAATGAGAAGTCTTAAAGTTATGAGTGACACGCCCATTCATTTTAGGAGTTTCTCCTAAATTCACCAGTTAGGAGCTACTTTTAGCCTCAAAATTCTTTGTGAATACAGGCCCAGATGGGTAAAACAAAATAAAACAAATAAAAAAAAATATTCGTATCACCTGTTCCACACAGCTGGCTGATCGTTACCGTGTTGTCTTTCCAGCTGGCGTGATTACTATGGTTACAGATGATGGTGTCATCTTTGACAGAGATCGAGAGGGCGGGATCTGTATAAGCCCCTCCCACAGGAGAGCAGCTGGTGTAGTTGCAGGCAGAGGTCACATTGAGGTCATGACCTTTACAGGTTAAGGTCACATTACAGGTGCCATTGCTGGACCAGTTAGACTCCACAGTCAGGTTAGGGGCTACAACAGGCTCTGTGAAACACACACATGCAAATATGAAGACAAAAACATACACACTCATGAGCACACACACACACACACACACATGCATAGACACACATGCAAATAGGAATACCCATATACAGACACACACAACAGACACAAACATTTGTGGTTTCCCCCCCTGCACTAATAGTAGAGTCTAAGTGAAGGTTCCCCCTGCACGGCAGCTCATTGGTAGAGTCCTGTTGAATGCAACACATGCTCTTGAATGAAACTAAATTAATGAAAGGGAATGAAACTGCCCTGAAATTTTTACTTTTTGAGTTATCTTGCTAACAGACAGACAGACAGACAGACAGACAGACAGACAGACAGACAGACAGACAGACAGACAAACAACCCCGGTGAAACCATAACTTCCTTGGCAGAGGTAATAAATGAACACTCTCCTTAACACTATTCCTTTGCATTGATGTGGTACATTAGAGTTGACAGACTCTGGTGATGTTCAAATTTCTTGCTGCAGACATTGCACACTCCATCAGGCCGTCCTCTAAAGGTAAATGATCCAATCAATGATCCACACAGTGCATTCTCGTCTCCCTCCTTCATTGTACAGTCTATGGTTACTGACTAGAACGTCTATGGTTACTAACTAGAACGTCTATGGTTACTGACTAGAACGTCTATGGTTACTGACTAGAACGTCTATGGTTACTGACTAGAACGGATCTGGATCAGTGCTCATATGGAATCCATTCATCTGCCTTATTTTTTCTCAAATTAATTACTCGAAATTAACTTGTCATTTTGACAGCCCTTATTAATATTTATACAAGTAAAGTGATTATATTGTATTTTTAATTATATAAATATGGATTTGATTCTTCTTTAAACAGTTCCTCATGTGTGAGTAGCTTTGGATAAAAGCATCCGCTAACACAAACATAAACACATCCACAACACTCTAACAACCATAGCCACACACACACACATTGATGTAAGCGTAACATAAACACATCCACAACGCTCCAACAACCATAGCCACACACACACATTGATGTAGGCGTAATATAAACACATCCACAACACTCCAACAACCATAGCTACACACACACACACACACACACACACACAAACATAAACACATCCACAACACTCTAACAACCATAGCCACACACACACATTGATGTAGGCATAACTGCATACATATGCATACATACACATTCAGTGCACACACAGTTTGCACAGTCAACCACACACACACACACAACTTGCACACTTGACCATACGCACACACACACATACACACACACACACACACACACACACACACACACACATACACACAGACACAATTTGTACACTTGACCACACACTCATATACGTCCATACAGGCATACACACACACACACACACACACCTTGACGCACTCACCCAGGACCGAGACTGTGTGTTGAGCCAGTAAGTTTGTTCCACGGTACGTTCCTGCGGTGTAGAGTCCGCTGTCGTTTCTCTGGACGGACGTCAGCCGCAGACTGAAGGTTTCATTGCTGAACTCCACGCGTCCCTTAAACTGCACACTGATGTCCACGTACTGAAACACGGGGTGGTAGGTCACGATCCTCTTGGTTCTGTTGACGTACCACGTGAAGGCGTGTTCATCTTTCTCCTCCAGCTTGTCTACCTGCAAGTCCACTGATTCCCCCTCCAACACGTGGATGGTCTTCTCACCACCAGACACTGTAGACACAATTACAGTTAGAGATTATATTACTGTAATGAAGCATTTACATACAGGATTATAGTTAGAGATTATATGAATAAAACACTATGGACAAACAGGATTACAGTTAGAGATTATATTAATAAAACACTATGGACATACAGGATTACAGTTAGAGATTAAATTAATAAAACACAGACAAGGGGCATTCACACCAAGAACAATAACGATATCTATAACAATAAAAATGTTGACATTGAGCAGCAATAACAACAGTCTCCCTTTGTGTAAATGAATGTGATGGCTAAAATATGATGGGTTTCTGCTAGATTTTTATCATTCTCAAAATCGTCTCAAAGTCTGAAAGTGATCCCCAATGATATCATTCTTCATGTTGTTATGGTTATAGTTTATGTGTGAATGTCGTCATTCATATTGACGAGAGTGATACTTGTTTATAGTTATAGTGGGCAGCCGTGGCCTACTGGTTAGGGCTTCGGGCTTGTAAGGCACCTAACCCCTCACTGCTCCCCGAGCGCCGCTGGTTGGGCAGGCAGCTCACTGCTCTGGGTTAGTGTGTGATTCACCTCACTGTGTGTTCACTGTGTGCTGTGTGTGTTCACTAATTCGGTTAAATTGGCTTAAAAGCAGAGAAACGAATTTTCCTCGCAGGATCAAAAAAGTATATATTCTATTCTATTTTATTCTAGTCACCTGCTGTGCTTAAACTGGGATTTGGGGGATTGAATTAGTTCAGAATGTCATATAATGTTGTCTTGCATTTCATCTTAGTGTAATTGATTTATTAGTTCAGAATGTCATATATTGTTGCCTTGCATTTCATCTTAGTGTAATTTATTTATTAGTTCAGAATGCATTTCATCTTAGTGTAACTAATAGAAACTAACTTTCCAAATTGCTGTTGATGACCTTATGACAGTACAGTATATTCAATTGCGTGTAAATCTCCTTGTGTCGTGCCCAACAACGGCCCTTACTGTAAAATCACTAGAACCCTTAAATCACTAGAACCTACAGTATGGCCTCTTGGGGCCAATTGCTTAATATTACTCCTTGGCGTCAATTTTCATCATACTAATTCTACTAATTTTGCACTAAGAGGATACTCAAAGACGTGTGTCGAAAACTTTTGAAAGCGGTCACATTCCTGCACGAAACAATAACGTAACACACGGACAATGCAAAGACAGAGATGCCATTCTTACTGGTGGTTATATTCATCTGTTATAAGTCAGTGTATCATCAACATTCATTTGAAGCCACTATGTTAACGTAAGACACTACACTGTGTTGCTTTAACAATTGAAAGACACAAAGACAGATATTTAAAACACAAAAATTAAAGAGAATTTAATATAATTCAGTTTAAATAATAAAACACTTCTCACTTGCTGTTGCAGACAGAAGTAGGACTCCAAACACCATCACAGGTGACATAGTCACCATTCTGGAACATTCTTTATCAATAGACATTTCCACAGTTCTGCTATTACCTGCGTTTATCAGAGTTCTGAGGCCTTTAGTCGTAATAAGGTTTGGGCTTCAATCTCTCTATCTGTGTCACTTCCTGCTTTGCGGGGTCTTATGCACAGCCGTTTCCTGTCTGAGACCACGGGGGGCTGTTGCAGCCTGATGCAGTGGAAGGTAGGTGCAGATCATGCATGACTGCACATCTGAGACCACGGGGGGCTGTTGCAGCCTGATGCAGTGGAAGGTAGATGCAGATCATGCATGACTGCACATTTACAAAAGCAGGCCTGGGGCACCTGCACCGCACACCGGCGACCCGGGTTCGATTCCCGCCCCGTGGTCCTTTCCGGATCCCACCCTACTCTCTCTCCCACTCGTTTCCTGTCACCCTACACTGTCCTGTCTGATTAAAGGCATAAAAGCCCAAAAAAATATCTTTAAAAAAAAAAAAAAAACATTTAAAAAGCAATTTTTGTTTTGTTACATATTTCAGTGAAATGAGGACCCAACATGTAATCCAATAATTCAAATACTATTTAGGCTTGAACATGCGTCTCATCTATGTTCAACATCAGACAGTGACAGGGTCAGTTCAGAACCCCACACACACACCCTCACCACCACCCACCCCGCCCCCACACACACACGTCGGACCCACCGAAACACCAGTGACAGGGTCAGTCCCTCATATTCATAACATTCGCTCACTTAAGGGGGAAAACATTGGGTGAGTGAGTCATTATAAATATCTGGGCATCTGGCAGGATTATAGGCTATCTTTTGAAACACATGTGGCTGTCAAGTCAAGTCAAAGCAGCAGCTGGTCATCTGACCGTAGTGCTCTAGGGATGTGGTGGTGGAGGAGATCAGATAGGTACGTGGGGGCCAGACCATGGAGGAATTTGTACACAGTCAGTTGAAATCAATGCAGTAGCGGATGGGGAGCCAGTGGAGTGATGCGAGGACCGGGGTGATATGTTGCAGCCAGTGGAGTGATGCGAGGACCGGGGTGATATGTTGGAGTGATGCGAGGACCGGGGTGATATGTGAGGAGTGATATGTTGCAGCCAGTGGAGTGATGCGAGGACCGGGGTGATATTTCACGCTTTTTTGTACAGGTGAGGAGGCGGGCAGCTGTGTTCTGAACCAACTGTAGGCGGCGGAGCTGAGATTGGTCAATGCCAGCGTGTAGAGCACTGCAGTAGTCCAGTTGAGATGAGATGAAGGCATGGATGACTCTGTCTAGAGCACTGCAGTAGTCCAGTTGAGAAGTGATGAAGGCATGGATGACTCTATCTAGAGCATTGCAGTAGTCCAGTTGAGAAGTGATGAAGGCATGGATGACTCTATCTAGAGCACTGCAGTAGTCCAGTTGAGATGAGATGAAGGCATGGATGACTCTATCTAGAGCACTGTGGGGCAGGTAGGCTTTGGTCTTGGCTAGGGTTCTCAGGTGGGAAAAGCTTTTCTTAACCACTGCACTGACCCGCTGCTCAAACTTGAAGGCACTGTCAAACATCACCCCCAGATTTCTGACAGAGGGCCTGATGTTGGAGGCGAGAGGGCCCAAGGCATCGGTGGAGAATGCCAGAGAGGTTTTGCCAAAAACAATTATCTCGGTCTTGTTTTCATTTAGGTTGAGGATGTTTGCACCCATCCATGCCTTGATGTCCGCCAGACAGTCAAGCAGTGAATGGAGCGCAGCCTGCCCATTGACCTTTAGGGGGAAATACAGCTGGACGTTGTCAGCAAAGCAATGGTAGATGTTATGTCTGACCAGGATTTCCCCTAAGGGCAAAATGTACAACAGGAATTTGATGGGACCTAGTATAGAGCCTTGAGGGACCCCGCAGGTGAGAAGGGCAACAGAAGAGATGATCTCCGAGCTGAACAGAGAAGCTCCTGTCGGGCAGGTAGGACTGAAAGAGTGTCAGGGCTGTGCTCAAGGTCACAGGTCACAGGGCCACCTGAGTCAGCAGCTAGGAGCAGCTCATTAACCCTTTGGGCTACCTGAGTCAGCGGAGCAGGTCATTAATCCTTTGGGCGCTAGGTTTTTTTCTTTAAAAAAAAAAAAAAAAAAAAAAAAAAAATTTTTTACATGCATATTTCCAAAGGCCATGGCTTGAAAGTAAAGATAAAGCAGAGATAAAGTTC